>NC_069502.1:644694066-644844066 GCF_027579735.1 Bombina bombina
AATTTATTGCAAGACTATTGAAGAGTCCTGTAATCATAAGGAGTTTTATGCCACTTTAGAGGGAAAGTTTGCTCAGGCAAGTAACTGATAAGTCTACATTGTATTGAAATTTGCTGAATTAACATACTTTCAAATAGTGCTGCAACTAACAATTATTTTCATAATCGATTAATCCGCCGATTATTTTATTTTTTTATTAATCGGATAAAAAATAATTATTTTTTTCCTATATTTAAAATAAAATCCCCATACTGAGTGTTACAAATATAAACTTCAGACTAATACTACAGCTTAATATTAACACAATTGTTTTTCCAATTTTTAAGTAGCGGTACACATTTTTATAATTAAGCAAAACAAAACCACAAACTGTTTGAAAAGAAGTAGAACTAAAAAGAGGTAGACCATTCTGTTATTCACTTTGCATTGAAATGGAAAAATGTCATGCTATGTTGCCTGTAGCAGAGAAAAGGTACTCAGATGGTGTTGAGGTACCTGAGATGCATAAGTAGGGTTTTGTCAATTCCACCAAAGTGGAATATTTATCTTTAACTCTCCACCAATGCCAGGGGCCTTTTAACAAAGTAAGCCTTGACTTCATTCCAACATAAATATATCTTGAATATCTATATGCAATGGTAAATAAACAGCTATAAAGTTAGGAAAAAAAATATCTAATCCGCTCTTAACATAACAGATATATACATATAGAGGTTGAATTTGATATATATTACAATTAATTAAAAATATAAAAACACAAAAAAAAAAGTACTAAGGACTATATATCAATAACAGGACAAAGCCTTACACATTTATCTATACAGCACATATAATCCGCAATAGCAAGCAATCTAATAATTGTGCAAACAGATAATAATTCACATCAATTTAAATAAGAAATCCCATCAATCTAGGGCTAGGTGTAAATAAGAAGCTTGGCACTGTATCATGCAAAGCATAATCCCAAATCACCTGATTTAATATAAGCAATCTAAATGATGACTATTATAATTTCTAGGTTGCACATAAGTCAGGAGTAGTTGTAAACTTATACTGTCCTCAAAAAGTGAAAAGTAGATGTCTGTAGATGCACTCCGATACTAAACATTGAATCACTGGCTAAGGGCATAACCAAAAAACACAATACCATGTGCAGGAGCTCATTGGAGTAAAGCAGCTGGTGCCATGTACAGACTAATTGCACACCAACTAATCAATTATGAGATTCATTGACAACTATTTTCATTATTATATTGATTAGTTGTTGCTGCTCTACTTTCAAATGGGCTGGGCTCTCTCACACCCCCACTGGAGGCATGTTCCTGTTGCTAAGTCTAGTTTACATAGCTTTTCTGTAGTCGATACTGCAGTTTTGAAATGTTCAATACAGGGAGTGCAGAATTATTAGGCAAGTTGTATTTTTGAGGATTAATTTTATTATTGAACAACTACCATGTTCTCAATGAACCCAAAAAACTCATTAATATCAAAGCTGAATAGTTTTGGAAGTAGTTTTTAGTTAGTTTTTAGTTATAGTTATTTTAGGGGGATATCTGTGTGTGCAGGTGACTATTACTGTGCATAATTATTAGGCAACTTAACAAAAAACAAATATATACTCATTTCAATTATTTATTTTTACCAGTGAAACCAATATAACATCTCAACATTCACAAATATACATTTCTGACATTCAAAAACAAAACAAAAACAAATCAATGACCAATATAGCCACCTTTCTTTGCAAGGACACTCAAAAGCCTGCCATCCATGGATTCTGTCAGTGTTTTGATCTGTTCACCATCAACATTGCGTGCAGCAGCAACCACAGCCTCCCAGACACTGTTCAGAGAGGTGTACTGTTTTCCCTCCTTGTAAATCTCACATTTGATGATGGACCACAGGTTCTCAATGGGGTTCAGATCAGGTGAACAAGGAGGCCATGTCATTAGATTTTCTTCTTTTATACCCTTTCTTGCCAGCCACGCTGTGGAGTACTTGGACGCGTGTGATGGAGCATTGTCCTGCATGAAAATCATGTTTTTCTTGAAGGATGCAGACTTCTTCCTGTACCACTGCTTGAAGAAGGTGTCTTCCAGAAACTGGGAGTTGAGCTTGACTCCATCCTCAACCCGAAAAGGCCCCACAAGCTCATCTTTGATACCAGCCCAAACCAGTACTCCACCTCCACCTTGCTGGCATCTGAGTCGGACTGGAGCTCTCTGCCCTTTACCAATCCAGCCACGGGCCCATCCATCTGGCCCATCAAGACTCACTCTCATTTCATCAGTCCATAAAACCTTAGAAAAATCAGTCTTGAGATATTTCTTGGCCCAGTCTTGACGTTTCAGCTTGTGTGTCATGTTCAGTGGTGGTCGTCTTTCAGCCTTTCTTACCTTGGCCATGTCTCTGAGTATTGCACACCTTGTGCTTTTGGGCAGTCCAGTGATGTTGCAGCTCTGAAATATGGCCAAACTGGTGGCAAGTGGCATCTTGGCAGCTGCACGCTTGACTTTTCTCAGTTCATGGGCAGTTATTTTGCGCCTTGGTTTTTCCACACGCTTCTTGCGACCCTGTTGACTATTTTGAATGAAACGCTTGATTGTTCGATGATCACGCTTCAGAAGCTTTGAAATTTTAAGAGTGCTGCATCCCTCTGCAAGATATCTCACTATTTTTGACTTTTCTGAGCCTGTCAAGTCCTTCTTTTGACCCATTTTGCCAAAGGAAAGGAAGTTGCCTAATAATTATGCACACCTGATATAGGGTGTTGATGTCATTAGACCACACCCCTTCTCATTACAGAGATGCACATCACCTAATATGCTTAATTGGTAGTAGGCTTTCGAGCCTATACAGCTTGGAGTAAGACAACATGCATAAAGAGGATGATGTGGTCAAAATACTCATTTGCCTAATAATTCTGCACTCCCTGTATAGTCAGCAGTTTCAACAGGCAAAAACCGCTATTTTAAATTGTATAATAAAGATAAACTAATGTTTTGTAAACGCCACTCCAGATGGCAAAATTGATCACTGGGAACACAGTTTTACAGTTCAATGTCCCAAGTTCCATGGACTTAAAGGAAGATGAAACTCAAAATTAAACTTTCATTATTCAGATATAGAAATTGATTTGAAAAAGCTTTCTATTGTGCCTTTATTAATAAATTGACTATGTTCTGTTGGTATCCTTTTGTTGAAGAGCATACCTAGGTAGGCTCAGCAATGCACACGTTCTAACAATTGTTGCAAAACTGCTGCCATATAACAATGTTATAAATTGTTGCAATAATTGCTGTGATCTAATTATTAAAAATGTACATCATTTATGTAGCACTGCTTCCATATAGTTCTCCAAACACGTGCATGCTCCTGAGCCTACCTTGGTATGATTTTCAACAATGGATATCAAAAACATTAAGTACATTTATTTTGCATCCTTATCTGAATAATGAATGTTAAATTTTGACTTTCATGTCCCTTTTTATAGTGCAGCTGTCAGCTGAAATAGAAGTGCTTGCTCTTTTTCCCTGCCACTGGTTAATGCCTGTCCTTTTTGGAAGCATCCAGTGTAAGTGTCTTGCTATACCAGAATATATTAGAAAAAAGGTTGCACCAGTTATTTATTTTATGACATTTCCGAAATACACAGGGGTATATAAAAATATTAATAGCAAAGCACAAAAAAATTAAAATATCTTACCAAGGCATTTTAAATTTTATTTTGTATTTAATACATTATTTATTCTTAATTAATACAACGTATGACATTGACTGTTCCTGAAATTGAAACTAAATTCTCAAAAGTGCTTTATGCTTGAGAAGTTTGGAAAGCGTATTTCTTACTAATTTTAAAATGTGGACATTTTAAAACCTAGGCAAAGTTATAGCCTGAAAGGTTACCTTCCATCAGTACTTTCCCCATTTAAACAGAGTTAAAAAGTTAAGAAAATTAAAAATTCCTGGATAAATGTATGTGCCCTTAAACAGTGGCGTATTTAGGTTTTGTGCTGCCCTAGGCACTCAAAATTCTGCTGCCCCCTACCCCGACTCACTGCCAAGGTTTAGGCCTTTTGTGACCATAATATGTTTTTGGCAGGGAGTAATGTGAAATGTATTTATTTTTATGGAATTTCCAAAGGAAATGTTCGGAGTTACCTTAAAAAAAGTAAGCTCCTTGGGCAAAATCTGTCATATACTTGTATCATACTTCAAAAATAACAGTAAGCTTCTTACAAATATAGCCACAAAAACGTGCTGCCCTAGGCAAGATGACCTAAGTCATGATAGTGTGTGTAAAAACAAGAAATCCATCACCATTTCCCAATCGCCCCAAGTCCGCTGCCTCAGAGTTACACTTGACTCAAATCTATCCTTTGTCCCACATATCCAATCGCATTCTACATCGCAGGAACCATCTACGCAATATTTTCAAGATTCAAACTTTTCTGTGCGCTAATAACACAAAGTAAATAATCCACTCCCTTGTTATTTCCCGACTTGACTACTGCAGTAACTTACTTACTGGCCTTCCTCTTTCCCGCCTCTCCCCCCTTCAATCCATCCTAAATGGCTCTGCTAGGCTGATCCACCTTTCCCGTCACTCTGTATCTGCTGCACCTCTCTGCGTGTCCCTTCATTGGCTACCCATTCACAGCAGAATTAAATTCAAAATTCTCACCCTTGCATACAAAGCGCTCACCAACACCGCTCCCCTCTACCTATCCTCTCTAATCAACAAGTATACTCCAGTCCGCCCACTAAGATCCAACAATGACCTGCTCCTTGCATCCGCAACTATCACCTCTTCTCATGCTAGACTGCAGGTCTTCTGTCATGCAGCACCTACCCTCTGGAACTCTCTCCCTCGTGCTGTCAGGCTTTGCCCTAATCTTTCTTCCTTTAAATGCTCTCTGAAGACTTTTCTGTTCAGAAAAGCCTACCACCCAACTCAATAATAAATTAATTTCTCTTACCCAACAACATTTCCCTCATCTAAGTTTTCATTAACATCTTTCTCAATCTTGCAGTCCTCACCTCCTGTTTCTCAACCTCCGATCCTTCTAGATTGTAAATTCCCACGGGAATAGGACCCTCAATTCCTCCTGTATGTGTTTGTAAATTTTGTCCTGTCTTTTAAAAGTTTTATATTATTGTTTTATTTAAATTAATTATATCCATGGACAGCGCTGCGGAATATGTTGGCGCTTCATAAATAAAGTATAATAATAATAATAAATCCTACACATTGGAGAAAAGTGTTACTGCTTTGTCAGTAGTTTCGTAATCTAGAAGGCTGCTTAAAATTAATTGCAAAGCATTTGTATTTAACAGCCTAAATTGCATTTGTATCTTTGCTTTATTAGTTGTTATACATTCTGATATGTTTTGATGTTATCAAATTTGTTGTCTAAAAAGCTTTGCAGATTTACAAAATGTTCTTTAATCCTCCCACCCCAGTTTTATAGCTTTAATATCACAAATGTGACTTATTAGTAGATAATGATACTGACCTTATGTACCAGGGAACAAATATTTAAATATATCTGGAGTTAAGACCTGAAAACAGTATAATAATTCAAACAGCATTATATTTTCCTGTGTATTAAAGGGACACTCAAGTCAAAATTAAACTTTCATGATTCAGATAGAGCAGGCAATTTTAAACAACTTTCCAATTTACTTTAACTAAATGTGTACAGTCTTTTTTTATATTTACACCTTTTGATTCATCAGCTCCTACTGAGCATGTGCAATAAGTCACAGAATATATGTATATGCATTTGTGATTGGCTGATGGCTGTCACATGATACAGGGGGAGTGGAAATAGATATAACTGAAATTAGTCAGGAAAAAAAAATCTACTACTCATACTCATTTGAAGTTCAGACTACGTGCTATTGCATTGTGTCTTTATCATGTATTTGTTGATTATGCAAATTGACTTTATGTACTGGTCCTTTAAATAATAAGCTTAACTTTTATAACACCAGAGAACTGAAGAAAAACTAAGATATAATCTATTAGTGTTTTCCACAGATAGATTTGCCAGCTGGGTGGCGTTATAAAGTAGTCTGGTGTTGGCAGTACAATATTTTGTAAAATTATAACATTTTCTTATGTCCAAGGCTCAAATTAATTGCATAATTTAACATAAATGTATTAATGACAATCTATGCAATAAGCATTGGGGAAAAAATATTAAATGGTCAGTAAAATCAGCTGAATAAAGCACTGATTAAAAAGGTTGTGGGGAGAACACTATATATATATATATATATATATATATATATATATATCTATATATATATATATATATATATATATCCCTTCATTGTGAGATACACAGCTCTCAAACATAAATCTGCCTTTATAAAATTATTTAAGTAGTTGCAGTACTTAAAATACGTCTTTGATAATCTTACTAGACCACAGAGCTATAAATAATTGGGTTAGTGCAAGCTTATGTACTTGTGCAAGATGGTTCCTCAGTGTCATTGGCGGGGGAACATACTGTGCATATCTGAGCTTGCACAGCCGTCTCGCCCCATAGTCTGAACACGTGCTACATTGTTTTCGATCCGTTCCCCAATCCAGAAACCAGAAATCTCAGAAGACAGATTCCACAAATTCTACCTGGAAACCCAATCCTTTGGAATAAATCCAAGCAAAGCAAGTTATTTCCTTCCAATGCAAAATCTGCATGAAGGTACGGCCCCCGATCTAGACTCGTCGTTTGTATGGGGCTTGTTGAGCCTTTTTTCCAAATGACTGGACTCAGTTTGTTTAGTACCCCTGGGTAATGGAAATTATTTCTCAAAGGTACACAATACGTTTTCAGTCACTTCCTCCTCGAGAGATGTTTCTTTTCTTTTAAAATCTTTTTATTGTTCCAAAGAAGTAGGGAATGTTTAGACCCATTATTGATCAGAAAAGCATAAACAATTTCTTGAGGGTTCCTTATTTTAAGATGGAAACTATCAGATCTATTCTCCCTTCAGTCCTTCAGGGTCAGTCCATGACAACTATAAGCTTGAAGGATGCTTACCTGCACATATCTACTTACAAAGAACATCACCAGTTTCTTTGCATTCCTGGACAGACATTATCAGTTTGTAGCCTATCCCTTTTATTCTTGCTACAGCTACCAGGATTTTTACCAAAGTTCTGTCGTCGGAGCTCAAGGAATAGCTGTGACTTCCTGCTTGGACAATATTTTGGTTCATGCTCCTTGTTCACCTTTAGTGACTGTTCATACAGAGAAACTACTCTGGTTTCTTCACAGTCAAGGTTGGAAGTTAAATGTTGCAAATATTTTGCTGACTCCACTTACAAGGGCGTCTTTTCTGGGAGTAATCATTGACTCGGTCTCCATGAGGATGTTTTTAACAGATCAATGCAGGGTCAATACTTCAATCTGCTTGTCAGAAACTGCAGTCCCTATTTCAGTTCTCTGTAGCTCAGTGTTCGGTGGTAGTGGGCCTAATGATGGCAGCAGCATATGCTCTTCTGTTGGCAAGGTGCATACTAAAGCAGTGGGATGGCGATCACTCCTTTCTTTCTCAGTTAATACATCTAGACCCTTTGGTCAGACAATCTCTTTCTTGGTGGATATCCCTCATTTCTAACCGTCATGGGAAATAATTACCACAAATGCAGACCTTTAAGGTTGGGACATGGTCTGTGGTTCTCGAAGGTCTCAGGGACTTTGATCTCTTTAGGAGGCTTGGTTTCCAATAAATATCTTGGGCAGAATTTCATCAGTGTACCATTTCAGCAATACACATTCCCTGGGTCAACAACTGGGAAGCGGATTATATGAGTCATCATACCTTTCACTCAGGGAAATGGTCTCTAAATCAGAAAATTTTCAATCAGTTGGTACAACACTGGGGTCTTCGAAAGATCGACTTGATGGCGTCTTGCCTAAACCACAAACTGCCTTGATATGGGTCGAGGTTGAGAGAACATTGACCATTTCTTCTAGTTTGTTTCCACCAATTGTAATCTTCCAAGGGTGATTGATTATATCCAACAGGAACACATTTCAACAATCTTAATAGATCCTGCTTGGCCCAGCAGGACGTGGTATGCTGATCTGGTTCAGATGTCCAGTGCTCCTTTGTGGCGTCTCCCTTAATGTACCAATCTATTTTCTCAAGGTTCCTTCTTTTATTATAATCTTCAGTCTCTCGGTTTGACTGCTTGGAGGTTGAACAATTGATTCTTTCCCAAAGGGTTTTTTCTGACACTGTAGTGAATACCTTGATTTAGGCTCATAAGCCAGTTACTAGGAACATTTACCATAAGATTTGGAAGACATATTTTTCTTGGTGTTTGGAATGGGGGATATACATGGTATTCTGTTAGCATTTCTCACATTTTACAATATCTTCAAGATGGCTTAGACAAGGGTTTATTGGCCAGCAACCTAAAGGGTCACATTTCTGCACGGTCAAAAAGTTTGTTAGTTTTCCAGATATTCAATCTTTTATTTAGGCTCTGGTTAGAATTGGAGTTTATTACTCCTCCATAGAATCTTAATTTGGTTCTGAGAGTGTTGCAATCTCCTCCATTTGAACCCTTACATGCACTGCATCTTCAGTTGTTATCTTGGAAGTTTTTATTTCTATTAACCATCTCTTGAATTATCAGCTTTTTCCTGTGATCCCCCATATCTGATGTTACATTTTGATAAGGCGGTTTTGTGAACTTTGGGCAGTATTTTACCTAAAGGAGTTTCTTCGGAAAATATTAACTATGAAATTGTGGTTCCCTCTTTATGTCCTAATCTGAAATCTTCAAAAGAGAGATTATTTCACAATCTGGATGTGGTTAGGGCATTGAAATTTTATTTGCAAGCTACTAAGGTCTTTTGCCAGTCTTCAAACTTTTTTGTGTTGTTTTCAGGTAAACAAAAGGGCCAAAAGACGTCTCTTACTTTAGCTTCTTGGTTAAATAGTTTGATTCACATGGCTTTCTTGGAAGTGGCACAGTCACATATTTTACTCATTACAGCTCATTCAACTCGTTCTGTGTCTACTTCTTGGGCCTTCAACAATGAGGCTTCAGTAGACCAAATATGCAAGACTGCAATGTGGTCATCTTTGCATACTTTTACTAAATGTCATAATTTCAATGTGTTTGTCTCAGCCAGAAGTTCTTCAGGCTGTGGTTCCTGGTAAATAGGTGCCTGCCTTTTCTTTCTTTTTTTTTGTCCCACCCATTTTTTTGTGGACTTTCACAGCTTGGGTATTCCCAATAGTAAGGCATCATGGACTCTCACCACCTTAAGAAAGAAAACATAATTTATTCTTTCCTGATCAATTCCTTTCTTTCTTGGTGGTGAGAGTCCATGAACCCACCCATTTTTTGTTTTTTTGCTGGCGCAGTTCAAGTTTGCACCTCTTTACCCTACTGTCTTTCTTACTTCTTTCTCCTGTTCTCGACTATACGATAGACTGGGAGGTACGGGGAAGTAGAAGGGATATTAAAGCTCTAGGTATAGGGTGTATTTGTCTCCTCTTGGTGGCCTGGTGATGAATTCTAAACAGTAAGGAATTATGGCCTCTCACCACCAAGAAAGAAAGGAATTTATCAGGTAAGAATAAATTGTTTCAGGTAAGAATAAATTGTTTTTCTGACACACATGGCATTATAATTCTGTGCATTTAAATTTAAAATCTATTGTACCTGCATAAACTTACAAGCTCTGTTTTTAGTATTTATTATTGGACAACTTATGTAAGTTTTAAAGTGACAAAAAAAATAGAACTGTTACACTGAGTAGCGCATATAAATAGTATTATAAAGTGCTCCTTGGTGCAATTTTTAAGTGATAAGCTGAGAAGTACAGCCATTCACAAACTATGCTTCCTTCTTAAAGGGATACTAAACCCAATTTTTTCTTTCATGATTGAGATAGAGCATGCCATTTTAAGTACCTTTCTTATTTACTCCTATTATCAAATTTTCTTTGTTCTCTTGCTATCTTTATTTGAAAAAGCAGGAATGTCAGTTTAAGTGCCTGCCCATTTTTTGTTCAGCACCTGGGTAGCGCTTGATGATTGGTGGCTAAGTGTAGACACCAATCAGAATACGCTACCCATGTTCTGAACCAAAAATGGGCTGGCTCCTAACCTTACATTCCTGCTTTTTCAATAAAGATGGCAAGAAAATGAAGAAAAATTGATTATGGAGTAAATTAGAAAGTTGCTTGAAACGGCATGTCTCTGTCTGAATCATGAAAGAAAAAAATTGGGTTTAGTATCCCTTTAATTGTCAGAGAAGAGAGTTTAATCCCAGCAGATTTTCTTCAGGAGAAGTTGTCCTATAACATTGTTTGTGTGCAAAAGATGTATGAGAAACTTTTTAACATGCATTGTATATGTCATCTGCATATGGTGTTGCATGTAATTAGAGCAAAGGAAAAAAACTCTCATTGTGTAATAATTTCCTGTATAATCTTGAGTTAAAGTTGTGTCCCAGATATTTAAAAATAAGTCACTTCAATTTCAGAAGTAACTCACAGAATCCAAAAGCAAAAAAAGGTTTGTAAATTACTACAACAGATCTTTAATCTATCACACATTAATTGCCATGATTGCACTAACTGTTTGTAAATAATTTCAGTGAGAAACCTAACATTTTTAAAAAGTTAGCGATTTTTTAAAAAAAGTTTTATTATTTGATCGCATTTGGCGGTGAAATGGTGGCATGAAATATACCAAAATTGGCCTAGATCAATACTTTAGGTTGTCTACTACACTACACTAAAGCTAAAATTAACCCTACAACCTCCCTAATTAACCCCTTCATTGCTGGGCATAATACATGTGTGGTGCGCAGTGGCGTTTAGCAGCCTTCTAATTACCAAAAAGTAATGCCAAAGCCATAAATATCTGCTAATTATGAACAAAGGGGACCCCAGAGAAGCATTTACAACCATTTGTGCCATAATTGCACAAGCTGTTTATAAATAATTTCAGTGAGAAACTTAAAGTTTGTGAAAAAGTGAACAATTTCTTTCTATTTGATCGCATTTAGATGGGCCTAGATCAATACTTTGGGTTGTCTACTAAAAAATTATATACATGTTAAGGGATATTCAGGGATTCCTGACAGATATCAGTGTTCCTATGTAACTATCGCTAATTTTGAAAAAAAAAAAATGGTTTGGAAATAACAAAGTGCTACTTGTATTTATTGCCCTTTAACTTGCAAAGAACATGTAAACATTGGGTATTTCTAAACTCAGGACAAAATTTAGAAACTATTTAGCATGGGTGTTTTTTGGTGGTTGTAGATGTGTAACAGATTTTGGGGGTCAAAGTTAGAAAATGTGTGTGTTTCCATTTTTTCATCATATTTTATATATTTTTTTTTATAGTAAATTATAAGATATGATGAAAATAATGGTATCGTTAGAAAGTCCATTTAGTGGCGAGAAAAACTGTATATAATATGTGTGTGTGTACAGTAAATGAGTAAGAGGAAAATTACAGCTGAACACAAACACAGCAGAAATGTAAAAATATCCCTGGTCCCAGACGGTCAGAAAATTGAAAAGTGCTTTGGTCACTAAGGGGTTAACATATCCAGTTCATATTGCCAGATCTCAGGCATCTATACTTTTATAAATTAGAGCTTCTATTGTCTCCATCTCTTATAAGTATACCATTGTGTTAAAAAAAAAAAAGTATATCAATAGCAAATAACCGTTCTAATTAATTGTATGCTTTAAAAATAGTTTCTTTATAAGTTCTCCACACAGCTGTGTCTTCATTGGAGCTGTTGCTGTTCTCTTTTGAATACTATATGGCAAGACTAACAACAGAATTGATTTGCACATAATGTTTGTTAAACAAAATATATTGTCCACCTTTTTTAAACAATTAAGCAGTAAAATATGTTCTGGGAATGTGTGTAAAGGAGGAAAATATAAAATCAACAAGCAGTTGAAAAAAAAAGCGGAAATGGGGGAATAGATCTCCAATAATACTTTGTGTTATTATTTTAATTTTGTTAGGCAGGTATGTATATTTTTTACTCCATTACAACCATTTTAACACTTAGCACCACCACTACTTAATTCTTGAGGATTTCTTGCAGCAGATATTTGTACTGGCTACTCGTTCATAAAAAACTGTGCACGATAATCCTTTTTATGTGCACAGGTTTCCTTGTACATTAATGCTGTGTCAGTATTGTCACTAGAGGGGTCACTGCTATCTTCTATGAATGGGAGAGTGTCCACAGGCATATACATACATACATATTTTTGCCTATGATTTTATATATATATATATATATATATATATATATATATATATATATATATATATATATATATATATATATATACATATACACGACACTGGAGGAAATCTCGGAGTTCTGCTGACTTTCTTCACTATAAGTTCATCTTGAACACTTACTATTCTGCCCTTAATCTATATAAGCAACATTACTTCTCTACTCTTATCTCTACTCTTTGTTCAAACCCAAAATGTATTTTCTCCACATTCAATACTCTTCTCCGCCGACCCCCACCTCCCACCACAACTTTTCTCTCAGCCCAAGATTTTGCCAGCTACTTCAACAACAAAATCGACTCCATCAGAAATGAAATCCGCTCTCAACATACTACCGGTCTCCCACCCCCTCAAAAGCTCACAATCATCCAAAACCCACATAGCCATAAATGTAGCTCTTTTGCCCCTGTTACAGAGGATGAAGTTTCTGCCCTTTTATACTATCCTTTCACCTCACTACCTGTCCCCTCAAACCCATCCCCTCACAACTACTCCCCTCCCTCTCTTCTACCCTTACCCCTATACTCACACACATCTTCAACCTCTCGCCCTCAGCACTGGTATAGTTCCCACATCTCTTAAATATGCATTAGTCACACCTATCCTCAAAAAACCTTCTCTTGATCCAACCTCCCCATCCAACAACCGCCCTATTTCCCTACTACCTACTACCTCTTGCCTCAAAGCTTCTTGAAAAGCTAGTATATGCATGTCTATCCCATTTCCTTACATTAAACTCCCTCCTTGAGACAGCAATTGTTAAGGTTACCAACAACCTACTTACAAATCAAAAGGCCACTTCTGTCTACTTATCCTCCTTGATCTGTCTGCAGCCTTTGATACTGTCGACCACCCTCTTTTGCTCCATCATACCCTCCAATCCTTTGGCATCTGTAACACGGCTCTCTTGTTTCTCTTCCTATCTGTCTAACCGTACATTTAGTGTAACCTTCTCTAGGGTATCCTCTCTGCCCCATTACCTCTTTCTGTTGGGGTACCGCAAGGCTCTGTCCTCGGTCCCCTTCTCTTCTCAATCTACACGTCCTCACTAGGTTCCTTAATAAAGTCCCATGGGTCTCATTATCTTTGTATGCTGATGATACCCAAATCTACCTCTCTGCACCAGAACTATCTCCTCCCTTGCTAACCCATGTCACTAACTGTCTCTCTCATATCTCATCTTAGATGTCCTCTCACTACCTCAAGCTAAATCTCTCCAAAACTGAGCTCCTTATTTTCCCCCCTTCTTCCAAAATCTCCACCCCCCCATTTCTCTATAACTGTCGACAACTCCATCATTACCCCAACCTCACATGCCCGATATCTTGGGGTCACACTTGACTCAGATCTTTCTTTCACTCCTCACATTCAGTCCTTGGCTAAAGCCTGCCGCTTCCACCTTAAAAACATAGCTAAAATTAGATATTTCTTTCATGTAATTAGCAAGAGTCCATGAGCTAGTGACGTATGGGATATACATTCCTACCAGGAGGGGCAAAGTTTCCCAAACCTCAAAATGCCTATAAATACACCCCTCACCACACCCACAATTCAGTTTTACAAACTTTGCCTCCGATGGAGGTGGTGAAGTAAGTTTGTGCTAGATTCTACGTTGATATGCGCTCCGCAGCAAGTTGGAGCCCGGTTTTCCTCTCAGCGTGCAGTGAATGTCAGAGGGATGTGAGGAGAGTATTGCCTATTTGAATGCAGTGATCTCCTTCTAAGGGGTCTATTTCATAGGTTCTCTGTTATCGGTCGTAGAGATTCATCTCTTACCTCCCTTTTCAGATCGACGATATACTCTTATATATACCATTACCTCTGCTGATTCTCGTTTCAGTACTGGTTTGGCTATCTGCTATATGTAGATGAGTGTCCTGGGGTAAGTAAGTCTTATTTTCTGTGACACTCCAAGCTATGGTTGGGCACTTTGTTTATAAAGTTCTAAATATATGTATTCAAACATTTATTTGCCTTGACTCAGAATGTTCAACTTTCCTTATTTTCAGACAGTCAGTTTCATATTTGGGATAATGCATTTTGATTTGACCATTTTTTCTTACCTTAAAATTTGACTTTTTCTCTGTGGGCTGTTAGGCTCGCGGGGGCTGAAAATGCTTCATTTTATTGCGTCATTCTTGGCGCGGACTTTTTTGGCGCAAAAATTCTATTTCCGTTTCCGGCGTCATACGTGTCGCCGGAAGTTGCGTCATTCTTTGACGTTATTTCGCGCCAAAAATGTCGGCGTTCCGGATGTGGCGTCATTTTTGGCGCCAAAAAGCATTTAGGCGCCAAATAATGTGGGCGTCTTATTTGGCGCGAAAAAATATGGGCGTCACTTTTGTCTCCACATTATTTAAGTCTCATTTTTTATTGCTTCTGGTTGCTAGAAGCTTGTTCTTTGGCATTCTTTCCCATTCCTGAAACTGTCATTTAAGGAATTTGATCAATTTTGCTTTATATGTTGTTTTTTCTCTTACATATTGCAAGATGTCTCACGTTGCATCTGAGCCAGAAGATACTACAGGAAAATCGCTGTCAAGTGCTGAATCTACCAAAGCTAAGTGTATCTGCTGTAAACTTTTGGTAGCTATTTCTCCAGCTGTTGTTTGTATTGATTGTCATGACAAACTTGTTAAAGCAGATAATATTTCCTTTAGTAAAGTAACATTGCCTGTTGCAGTTCCCTCAACATCTAAGGTGCAGAATGTTCCTGATAATATAAGAGATTTTGTTTCTGAATCCATAAAGAAGGCTATGTCTGTTATTTCTCCTTCTAGTAAACGTAAAAAATCTTTTAAAACTTCTCTCTCTACAGATTAATTTTTAAATGAACATCATCATTCTGATTCTGATGACTCCTCTGGTTAAGAGGATTCTGTCTCTGAGGTTGATGCTGATAAATCTTCATATTTATTTAAAATGGAATTTATTCGTTCTTTACTTAAAGAAGTTCTAATTGCTTTAGAAATAGAGGATTCTGGTCCTCTTGATACTAATTCTAAACGTTTAGATAAGGTATTTAAAGCTCCTGTGGTTATTCCAGAAGTTTTTCCTGTTCCTAATGCTATTTCTGCAGTAATTTCCAAAGAATGGGATAATTTGGGTAATTCATTTACTCCTTCTAAACGTTTTAAGCAATCCTCTAGATAGGAAAATTGAGTCCTTTCTAAGAAAAGCTTATCTGTGTTCAGGTAATCTTCTTAGACCTGCTATATCTTTGGCTGATGTTGCTGCAGCTTCAACTTTTTGGTTGGAAACTTTAGCGCAACAAGTAACACATCGTGATTCTCATGATATTATTATTCTTCTTCAGCACGCTAATAATTTTATCTGTGATGCCATTTTTGATATTATCAGAGTTGATGTCAGGTTTATGTCTCTAGCTATTTTAGCTAGAAGAGCTTTATGGCTTAAAACTTGGAATGCTGATATGGCTTCTAAATCAACTTTACTTTCCATTTCTTTCCAGGGTAACAAATTATTTGGTTCTCAGTTGGATTCCATTATTTCAACTGTTACTGGTGGGAAAGGAACTTTTTTACCACAGGATAAAAAATCTAAAGGTAAAAACAGGGCTAATAATCGTTTTCGTTCCTTTCGTTTCAACAAAGAACAAAAGCCTGATCCTTCATCCTCAGGAGCAGTTTCAGTTTGGAGACCATCTTCAGTCTGGAATAAATCCAAGCCAGCTAGAAAGGCAAAGCCTGCTTCTAAGTCCACATGAAGGTGCGGCCCTCATTCCAGCTCAGCTGGTAGGGGGCAGGTTACGTTTTTTCAAGGAAATTTGGATCAATTCTGTTCACAATCTTTGGATTCAGAGCATTGTTTCAGAAGGGTACAGAATTGGTTTCAAGTTGAGACCTCCTGCAAAGAGATTTTTTCTTTCCCGTGTCCCAGTAAATCCAGTAAAAGCTCAAGCATTTCTGAAATGTGTTTCAGATCTAGAGTTGACTGGAGTAATTATGCCAGTTCCAGTTCCGGAACAGGGGATGGGGTTTTATTCAAATCTCTTCATTGTACCAAAGAAGGAGAATTCTTTCAGACCAGTTCTGGATCTAAAAATATTGAATCATTATGTAAGGATACCAACGTTCAAGATGGTAACTGTAAGGACTATCTTACCTTTTGTTCAGCAAGGGAATTATATGTCCACGATAGATTTACAGGATGCATATCTGCATATTCCGATTCATCCAGATCATTATCAGTTCCTGAGATTCTCGTTTCTGGACAAGCATTACCAATTTGTGGCTCTGCCGTTTGGCCTAGCTACAGCTCCAAGAATTTTTACAAAGGTTCTCGGTGCCCTGCTGTCTGTAATCAGAGAACAGGGTATTGTGGTATTTCCTTATTTGGACGATATCTTGGTACTTGCTCAGTCTTTACATTTAGCAGAATCTCATATGAATCGACTTGTGTTGTTTCTTCAAGATCATGGTTGGAGGATCAATTTACCAAAAAGTTCTTTGATTCCTCAGACAAGGGTAACCTTTCTGGGTTTCCAGATGGATTCAGTGTCCATGACTCTGTCTTTAACAGACAAGAGACGTCTAAAGTTGATTACAGCTTGTCGAAACCTTCAGTCACAATCATTCCCTTCGGTAGCCTTATGCATGGAAATTCTAGGTCTTATGACTGCTGCATCGGACGCGATCCCCTTTGCTCGTTTTCACATGCGACCTCTTCAGCTCTGTATGCTGAAGCAATGGTGCAAGGATTACACGAAGATATCTCAATTAATATCTTTAAAACCGATTGTTCGACACTCTCTAACATGGTGGACAGATCACCATCGTTTAATTCAGGGGGCTTCTTTTGTGCTTCCGACCTGGACTGTAATTTCAACAGATGCAAGTCTCACAGGTTGGGGAGCTGTGTGGGGATCTCTGACGGCACAAGGAGTTTGGGAATCTCAGGAGGTGAGATTACCGATCAATATTTTGGAACTCCGTGCAATTTTCAGAGCTCTTCAGTTTTGGCCTCTTCTGAAGAGAGAATCGTTCATTTGTTTTCAGACAGACAATGTCACAACTGTGGCATACATCAATCATCAAGGAGGGACTCACAGTCCTCTGGCTATGAAAGAAGTATCTCGAATCTTGGTTTGGGCGGAATCCAGCTCCTGTCTAATCTCTGCGGTTCATATCCCAGGTGTAGACAATTGGGAAGCGGATTATCTCAGTCGCCAAACGTTGCATCCGGGCGAATGGTCTCTTCACCCAGAGGTATTTCTTCAGATTGTTCAAATGTGGGAACTTCCAGAAATAGATCTGATGGCGTCCCATCTAAACAAGAAACTTCCCAGGTATCTGTCCAGATCCCGGGATCCTCAGGCGGAGGCAGTGGATGCATTATCACTTCCTTGGAAGTATCATCCTGCCTATATCTTTCCGCCTCTAGTTCTTCTTCAAAGAGTAATCTCCAAGATTCTGAAGGAATGCTCGTTTGTTCTGCTGGTAGCTCCGGCATGGCCTCACAGGTTTTGGTATGCGGATCTTGTCCGGATGGCCTCTTGCCAACCGTGGACTCTTCCGTTAAGACCAGACCTTCTGTCACAAGGCCCTTTTTTCCATCAGGATCTGAAATCCTTAAATTTAAAGGTATGGAGATTGAACGCTTGATTCTTGGTCAAAGAGGTTTCTCTGACTCCGTGATTAATACTATGTTACAGGCTCGTAAATCTGTATCTCGAGAGATATATTATAGAGTCTGGAAGACTTATATTTCTTGGTGTCTTTCTCATCATTTTTCTTGGCATTCTTTTAGAATACCGAGAATTTTACAGTTTCTTCAGGATGGTTTAGATAAGGGTTTGTCCGCAAGTTCTTTGAAAGGACAAATCTCGGCTCTTTCTGTTCTTTTTCACAGAAAGATTGCTATTCTTCCTGATATTCATTGTTTTGTACAAGCTTTGGTTCGTATAAAACCTGTCATTAAGTCAATTTCTCCTCCTTGGAGTTTGAATTTGGTTCTGGGAGCTCTTCAAGCTCCTCCGTTTGAACCTATGCATTCATTGGACATTAAATTACTTTCTTGGAAAGTTTTGTTCCTTTTGGCCATCTCTTCTGCTAGAAGAGTTTCTGAATTATCTGCTCTTTCTTGTGAGTCTCCTTTTCTGATTTTTCATCAGGATAAGGCGGTGTTGCGAACTTCTTTTGAATTTTTACCTAAAGTTGTGAATTCCAACAACATTAGTAGAGAAATTGTGGTTCCTTCATTATGTCCTAATCCTAAGAATTCTAAGGAGAAATCGTTGCATTCTTTGGATGTTGTTAGAGCTTTGAAATATTATGTTGAAGCTACGAAATCTTTCCGTAAGACTTCTAGTCTATTTGTTATCTTTTCCGGTTCTAGGAAAGGCCAGAAAGCTTCTGCCATTTCTTTGGCATCTTGGTTGAAATCTTTAATTCATCTTGCCTATGTTGAGTCGGGTAAAATTCCGCCTCAGAGAATTACAGCTCATTCTACTAGGTCAGTATCTACTTCCTGGGCGTTTAGGAATGAAGCTTCGGTTGACCAGATCTGCAAAGCAGCAACTTGGTCCTCTTTGCATACTTTTACTAAATTCTACCATTTTGATGTATTTTCTTCTTCTGAAGCAGTTTTTGGTAGAAAAGTACTTCAGGCAGCGGTTTCAGTTTGAATCTTCTGCTTATGTTTTTCGTTAAACTTTATTTTGGGTGTGGATTATTTTCAGCAGGAATTGGCTGTCTTTATTTTATCCCTCCCTCTCTAGTGACTCTTGTGTGGAAAGATCCACATCTTGGGTAGTCATTATCCCATACGTCACTAGCTCATGGACTCTTGCTAATTACATGAAAGAAAACATAATTTATGTAAGAACTTACCTGATAAATTCATTTCTTTCATATTAGCAAGAGTCCATGAGGCCCGCCCTTTTTTTGTGGTGGTTATGATTTTGTATAAAGCACAATTATTCCAATTCCTTATTTTATATGCTTTCGCACTTTTTTATCACCCCACTTCTTGGCTATTCGTTAAACTGAATTGTGGGTGTGGTGAGGGGTGTATTTATAGGCATTTTGAGGTTTGGGAAACTTTGCCCCTCCTGGTAGGAATGTATATCCCATACGTCACTAGCTCATGGACTCTTGCTAATATGAAAGAAATGAATTTATCAGGTAAGTTCTTACATAAATTATGTTTTCCTTACACAAGACACAACAAAGATTTTAATTCACTCTCTCATCCTTTCCTGTCTCGACTACTGCAACTCTCTCCTCTCTGGTCTCCCTAGCTGCCGCTTAGCTCCTTTACAATCCATAATGAATGCCTCTACCAGGCTCATATTCCTTGCATGTCGCTCTTCATCTGCTGCACCTCTCTGCCAATCCCTTCACTGACTTCCTCTTGCCTCCAGGATTAAACACAAAATTCTCACTCTGACGCACAAAGCCCTCAATTGCACTGCTCCCCCCTACATCTCAGACCTTGTCTCCAGATACTCTCCCTCCCATCCCCTTCGCTCTGCTCATGATCTCCTACTCTCCTCCTCTCTTGTTACCTCCTCACATTCCGTCTACAAGATTTCTCAAGACTGGCTCCCATCTTATGGAACTCTACCTCGCTCCACAAGAATCTCCCCTAGTTTTAAAAGCTTCAAGTGCTCCCTGAAGACTCTACTATTCAGGGAGGCTTACAACCTACACTAACCTTCCTATCTCCATTGCTATCCCCTAAAACACCATAGCATGTAAGCCTATGAGCCCAGCTGTTTGTAGTTCACCTTCATAAGAGCCGACTACAACAGTGCAACTCTCAGCAGGACCCTCTCTACCCATTTGATCCCTGTAATAATTTTTTTTATATACCACCCATGTTCATAGCGCTGCGGAAACTTTTAGCGCTCTACAAATACCTGATGATGATAATGATGATGATGATAATAAAATATATATAATTACTGTTCACTTTCAAGGAGGAACATTCCAGCCAAAGTTGGAATCCATATGGATGCATTTTAGTTTTGAATAGAAGCATTTTTGTAATATACATGTATTAACAAAAATGCTTCTAATAAAAGCTATAGCTGTTTCAAAAGTGTATTTAAGTATGCTCCGTGCACCAGCATTTTAAATACAACACTTGCTCAGAGAGCCTAAGGTGCTTGTACCTTCTGGTAATGATTCAATTTGTTAATTGCTGACATGATACAAGCTCCACTGGTGCTCTGAGCAGCTGCAGTATTTAACGTGCTGGTGTACTGAGAATATGTAACTATCCTTCACATGCACAGAAAAATAGCAACATTAAAACAGTGATAACTTTAACAAGAAGCATTTTTTGCCAATACGTGTATATTGCAACTATGTTTCTATTTAAATATGTTATTTAAATATGTTATTCATCTATGTGCATTTAAATTTTGACCGGAATGTCCCTTTAAGTTAAAAAAAAAAAGTAAAAAAAAGCTTGCTTTAATATCATATATTTGATTATGTTATAATCTCATCACAGTATTGAATAGTCCTTTTTAAAGGGAAATGAAACCCAAATATTTTTATTTCATAATTCATGTAATTTTTAAACAACATTCCAATGCACTTCTATCATCTAATTTCCTTTGTACTCTTGGTATCCTATGTTGAAAAGCATACCTAGGTAGGTTTAAGAGCAGCAGTGCACTACTGGGCAATAACTGCTGATTGGTGTCTGTGCATGTATACCTCATATCATAGACATATGTTCACCTATCTCCCAGTAGTGCTGCTTCTTCAACAAAGGAAATTAAGATAAATTAAATAAATTTAATAATAGAAGTTAATTGGAAAGTTATTTAAAACCTGTATGCTTTATCTCACTGGTTTTCAAACCTGTCCGCAGGCCCCCCTAACAGGCCACATTTTGAGGATATCTGAACTAGAGCACAGGTGACATAATCAGCTGATTAACAAACATTATTGTTATTTTACTTGCTCTCACCCAAGGTAATCCTGAAAATCTGGCCTGTTAGGGAGGCCTGAGGACAGGTTTGAAAACCAGTGCTCTATCTGAATCATTAAAGGAAAAAATTGGTTTCATATCCCTTTAAGGGGGAAACACTGCCCATTGAAACAAATAAATTGATCCAACAGGTTCCAATGTACAGAAAATTACATTTTCAAACTAAATGAGTGGACATGAGTAGCAGACGTTTGAATATTTGTATTATTCAGGTCATATAGACACATAGTTGTTCAAAAATTAAAATATTCTAATGCATTAGTACATTCTATTATTTGACCGATGTTCACCCCTAACTCTGTTTATCTGACAGAAAAAGTAGAAGGTTTTAAAAACCAGTTGTAAACAGATTTGGACGGTGTTTAGATTCTACATGTTTATGTTGGTCAACACTAATGGTGTTGTCCAGATCAGAACCATCAATGCATTTATTGTAATTTTTGAATAAAGTTAGTTTTGTTTTAGATTTGGATGTTCCTATTAGCAGTTATTATTATTATTATTATTATTATTATTATTATTCTTTATTTATAAAGCGCCGACAGATTCCGCAGCACTGCCCATGGGTACAAGGATAACAGTACAATGGAGAAACAATACGATAAAAGATAACATTTTTACAGACAAATACAGGGGGAATTGAGGGCCCTATTCCTGTGGGAACTTACAATCTAGATGGGTAGGAGGATGGAAAACAGGAGGTGGGGACTGCAAAGGTGAGAATGATAGTAGTGAGGAGATAGAGGGCAACTGTTAAGTGAAGTTAGTTTTTTAATAAGTCGGATGATAGGATTCCCTGAACAGAAAGGTCTTTAGGGAATGTTTAAAGGAGGAGAGGTTAGAGGCAAGTCTGACAGTTCGAGGAAGTGCGTTCCAGAGGGTTGGTGCCGCACGAGAGAAGTCCTGTAGTCTAGCATGAGAGGAGGTGATGGTAGAGGACGCAAGAAGCAGGTCATTGTTGGATCTTAGGGGACGGCAGGAGAGTATTTGTTGATGAGTGAGGACAGGTAGGGTGGGGCAGCATTGGTGAGGGCTTTGTAGGTCAGGGTGAGAATTTTGAATTTAACTCTGTTGTGAATGGGGAGCCAGTGAAGGGACTCACAGAGAGGCGCAGCAGAAACAGAGCGTAGAGAGAGGTGGATTAGTCTTGTGGATGCATTAAGGATGGATTGGAGGGGAGAGAGGCGGGAGAGAGGAAGGCCAGTTAGTAAGTTGTTACAGTAGTCAAGTCGGGAAATTACCAGGGAGTGGATTAGCTGTTTAGTATTTTCAGCACTCAGAAATGGACACATTTTGGAGATATTGCGTAGGTGGTTGTGGCAGGATGAAGAGAGCAGTTGGATGTGGGGAATGAAGGACAGATTTGAGTCAAGCGTGACTCTGAGGCAGCGGACTTGGGGTGATGGGGAGATAGTGGTGCCGCCAACAGTGATAGAAAAATTGGAAACTGGAGTGGAGTAAGAGGGGGGAATTAGAAGTAGTTCGGTCTTGGACATATTTATATTTAGGTGGTGAGAGGCCATCCAGGAGGAAATGCCAGATAAGCATTCGCTGATGTGAGAATTGACAGGAGGAGAGAGTGCAGGGGTTGAAACCTAGATCTGTGTATCATCAGCATTGAGGTGATAGCTGAAACCATAGCTGTTGATAAGTTTACCCATTGAAGAAGTGTAAAGAGAGAAGAGTAGAGGACCCAGGATAGAACCTTGAGGTACTCCAAAAGACAGAGGCAATAGAGAGGAGGAGTCACCAGCAGAAGAGACAGAGAAGGATCTGTTAGAGAGATAAGAGTGGATCCAGGAGAGGGTAGTGTCGCAGAGACCGAGAGCTGAGAAACCATAGGAGAAGGGGATAGTACACAGTGTCAAAGGCAGCAGAAAGGTCAAGTAAGATGAGTATAGAGTAGTAGCCTTTGTTTATTGGCAGGGGAAGATTAGTCCGGATCCAGAAGAGGATGTCCCAACTTTCTCAGATCCTGTGGGATTGTCACTGGTTCGGAGGTCTGGTCCAGTTCATGCACCCAGCTCCTCTGCCAGGGAAAATATCGGAGCTCTACCCACTGCCCAGACACATTCTCGCCTCTCCTATCACTACTAAACACACAGAATGTCAGTAGGCTAATTCTCACAAGTTCCTAATTTCCCGGAATGTCTCTGGAAAATGTTGGGGGGGTATGAGACTTAAATGCTTTAAAAGAAAAAAAAAAAAAAAAAACTCCTCTGAAAAGAACATCTTGTGCATCAACAAATAAATTAGAAAAGTCCAAAATTTTTGAATTTTGAAAGTGTTATGTTAAAAGTGAAATCTTTAGAAAATCATGTGGAAACATTTTTTTCTTATGTTTATAATGGCTTTGTATAAAAAACACGGAAAGCTAGCACTTTGCATTAAAATGTTTCAGCCACAAATTCCATTTTTTGCTTTACTGACATAGTTGATGACGACATTTATGACATCATAAAAAACCTATGTTTTATCAGAAGTTGTTGGATGCATCACACAATCTTTGACCACCACGAAGCAAAATACTTTGTTAGATGCTTTTATCTTTATATGCTGAAAGCTTCCATTTACATTGCAACAACATAGGTTTAAATTCTATAAGCACAAGGTATTCTTACAGGATGCAAATGAAGACATTGTGCCTTTCTAATTAATATAAATTTGCCATATGCCATATACTGGGAATGTTGCACTTTTCAGTAATGGATCTAATTTTTCCTATTTCACACTAATGCTGGCAAGACTGGAATCTGGTAATAGCATTAGTGGGGACATTAGGATGTTTATTGATGTTAATGACCTACTTCTTACTGAAATAAGTCATTAGAGCAGCAGTTTTAATAGTGCTGGTTTTCAGTTATATACAATTCCCTGTGCTGCATGCTTCTGTTAACTCCTGTTAGTGCTAGTGTTTGTCTATTTATTGCTGTAATGTAAGATATGAAAACAAAACGCCAAAGCATTTAATGGGAATAAAATTCTAGAGAGTCTAATTACAATAATGTGATGCTGACAGAATGCACATAGCTATTATCTGCGACTTAATCCACTCTCAAGCTGTCAGTTGGATAAAGCAGATGTCAAGCAGACCTTTAGGTTACCTGAAAGTTCACTGCTATTGGATTAAATAGCTTCTGCCTTATGTACTCAGGTATGCACTTTCCAGACTGGAGTTAAAATGTCTCCTTGTTCATTATATTATTAAAGGGATATCACAATGCACAATTTTCAGAGCATGTGATTTTTGCATCACTAGTACATGTTCATCCCTGCAACACATTGCAGGACACATCTGGCTAGCCAATTATGAGTCGCATGTAGCTGCCTATCACCTTGTGTGTACTACTCAGGAGCTTCAATGATAGCGGCTGCGGAGTAGAACTTGACCTCTTTGTGTGTAATCTCTTTACAAGTGATAAACACAAATAAAGACAAGGGTCAGAATGCAATCCTTACATGTGCTTGTTAGATATTGAGAGCATTAGAACATGCCTTTAATGTAATTATGCTAATTTTCATTTAAATATCAAAGAATTCATAATTTCACTGATTAGCTATCACTATTTGAAAGTTCATGGAAGAAATTTTGTTCTTAGAAAGATCGTTATCAAAAAGCTCATTTTACAGCTTGAATAGCCATAGTGGTAGTTTATTTATATATATATTAGATGAAAATATAACTTTTAGTGGATTTGTTTAAAGTAAAATAACTTTAAAGTTTCCATATATAGCGATAACGCAATATCCAATAAAAAAAAAAACCCCTAACATGCTACCAAATTGAAGAAAATGCAAATAGATAATCCTTTGAAAAACAATTTGGTGGTATAAATTGGTTTGATTCGCTAAATTAAAAAATCACATTAGTACACCATCCAAAACTGTGGGATATCCACAAGCTTCCTGGATTCATTATAATTTTTTATATTAAAAATTACATCATTGTTTCAGTGAAAACATTCAGTGGAAAATGAATCAAGATTGCAGGCAGATACATTGTCAAGTAGAGAACCTGCTTGTCTGCAGTCTAGTGGTACAGCAGCACATGGTGAAATTTAACATTGTACAAGAACTCGCTTGTGCAATGCCACCCCTGCTTTGGTGCAACCAACATGCAAATTCTGCTTCTTAAATTTGTCATTGCTGACACTCATTTTCCCCTCATTCTTCACACAACATATAGATGATCCATCTCTGAGATTTTGATTTCTGAATATTTTTGTATTAGGCAAATCCTGGTATTGCCTGTGCTTCTTTCTTTGATTGATTGATTATACTCACTGTATTTAGTTTTTGTAGTGTTGACTATGATCTCTTTATAATATAATATTATGTACTTTCCTAAAATGTTGTCTTACATTTTGATTAGGGTTGTTGAGTTCTGAAGTACTCCATATTTACATGAGAGAAGCTAAACTCCAGAGTGAGATATACAAATGCCTTTAACCCTTTAAGGACACAGCTTTCAGTTTGCTCAATTGTTTTATGACGGAAAAATTCCGTCATATGTCCTTAAGAGGTTAAGAGAACATGTCTGTACAAAGTCTTCAAGTAAAAAATAATAAAATAGCCACCATTCAAAATTGGTCCAAATAGCTGCAACCACATGAAGACTAAAGTATTGAATTTAAAACCAAAAAAAGGAGTGGAAAAAAGAGGAAATCTCACAAAAATGGATGCCTGTATAGCACTCTGGGCCCAGACTAGTAGGCAGGAGTTTATTTATTTATAAAATATTTTACCAGGAAAGATACATTGAGATTTCTCTCATTTTCAAGTATGTCCTGTGTCCACAAAACATTGCATTGATCCAAAAGGGTACAATAAAATACAAAAACAATAATAATACACAATAAATGCAAAAAAATTAACATAGAACAGGTAGGAAATATATAATCAACCATGATAGGTGCATTCTGTTTTGAGATATGTAGAGAGGGATCTCTTAAAGGATATTAGGCTTGGGGAAGGTTTGAAAGTGTGCGGGAGGTCATTCCATAACTGTGGTGCTCTGTAGGAAAAGGAGGATCGAGCTGCTTTCTTTTTGTATTGAGGCAAAATAAATAATGTGTTGGTACTGAATCGGAGGTTTATAGTAGGTGGGAATAGCCCGGGCATTCTGCCTTCGCAGACACAAGGCAGGAAAGATGGAGGGTGCATCTGGAGTTACCAGAAAGGGTTAAAACATAACCTTTATTGAAATTACATATGTTAAAATAGGGTCACAAACAATTTAAAAATACCAAGATATTAGCATTGTGATAATATATATGGGAGGTAAGAATGGACAATATATGGCCTTGGTGTGAGTGTCGTCCTCAATAACCCCCCCCCCCCCCCGCAAATAACCAAATGCATTAATAATAAGCTCCTCACATAATAAAGTATTTAAAATAACGGTGTGTTCCAGCAGTGTGAAAAAAATAGCTAGCTGGATGTGTTACACTAATGCAGATAAAATGAAAAGTTCATAGACCAACTGCTATTGGGCTAATATACTCTTATACGGTAGTCTTGTAGTCTTGCTGGTTAAAAATATTATCATATTGAATTTATAGTGCTAAGACACAAGTGTTAGTCTGCAACGAGGTATCTAATCACACACGTGATATTGATGGCAGTAACGGTGTTGTCCGAATCAACTAATAAATAGGAGTGTTACTTGTGACATTCGTATTCAAGTTACTAAATATGAAATAACGTGTTATGAGTCACACTGCATGGACCAAGTCTCATTCTCATATCGTTGTTGACAGTTGCTAGATGGTAATCTTTAAGTGTGCAGGATTATTATGCTGTATATGTTATGCTTCAACACATGTATCAATTGACATTAAGCCATCTCTGTTTAGGAGTCGTGGAAGTGACACTTCCCCTCTGCTGGTGATCGTGCACTATTGAATCTATTCATACTGAGTGTATGGTATAGAACATATGAGTCATGAAGCAACAAATTGCTAATTTAAAAGCCAGTTATATGATATAAGTAAGTGAGCGTCTCATCCCTGATTTATAGTAGTAAAGTCGCAAATTAATAATGTCTCAGTCTCAAAAAGGCAAAGTGGTTATTGCCAGTATAATTGTGTGTGTGTGTATGTGTGTGTGTGTGTGTATATATATATATATATATATATATATATCACTTTACAGCGCTTCACTTTACAGCGATTCGCTAATACAGCGCTTTGTGGAGCTGAAGTTCAACCTCCAAGGATTTTGAAACAGTGCTGTAAATCATTGTGAGATTGCGAGAAAAGTGGCACCATTTTGTTATGCTTAGATCACTCTGTTTACAGCATTACAGTGCAATCTGTGTCTCAGTGCTATAGTCTGGCAAATTTTACTACAGTAATTGTCACTATTTTACAGGTACAGTATTTATTGAATACTAATTGAATACTGTGCTGTGCTAGTGTTAAACTAAACGTCACACTATTGCACCCCTAATATATTTTAGTTCAAACATGTTTTTAAGATTTTAAACACTGAAAGGCGGTTTTCACTTTACAGCGGTGCTCCGGTCCCTAACCCGCTGTATGAGCGGGGTATACGTGTGTGTGTATGTATGTGTGTGTGTATATGTATGTATATATACATATATATATATATATATATATATATATATATATATATATATATATATATATATATATATACTTAGTAGCTAGTGACTTATGTAACCGCTTGTGCGAAGTTATAATGTTCTCTGCCAAAGTGAGAGTTAACAAGTCAGATTTCAGGGAAAAGCCACTAATGAGGCTGTGAGATATGTTATAAGTTATTTGGTTAAATCATGCTAATATCAATGTTTATGCATCCAATGGTGATAATAAATTGTTAAGACAATCTCACGCCAAGCTTGTAATGTTCACTAAATCTATGCCTGGCACAACCCAGACACCACATCAATACATATGAATGTTAAAGGTAAATGGATACATTGGTAGGAGCGTGTGTCTCAACAGAGACAGTGACTATCACTAATAATGCTAATATCTTGTGTTTAAAAGAAAGAGCTCCCTAGCACTCTGTCGCCTGACGAATTTCGCCCCTCCGGGCTTTATCAAAAATGCTTTTGATGTCAAATCCTTCTTAAATATTCATATTTTGTTTGGAAAGATATTTATGTATAGAATCATCTCCAATTTTATTTTTTAACCAGAACTAAATAAAGCATGTTTTCTTGTTATCCTTTGTTGAAAGGCAGGCAAGTAAGCTCAGTGGTGTGCACATGTCTGCAGCACTATATGGCAGTAGTTTTGCAACAATGTCATACATTAGCAAGAGCACTAGATGGCAGCACTATTTCCTATCATGTAGTGCTGCAGGCATGTGCACGCTATCTACCTAGGTATCTCTTCAACAAAGAATAACATAAGAACTAAGCAACTTTGATATAGAAGTAAATTGGAATCTTTTTTTTTTTTTTTTTTTTATTGTATTCTTTATCTGAATAATGAGAGAAATTTTGGGGCTTTAATGTCCCTTTAATGTATACAGTTAAATTGTCCTAGTAACTAATTTCCTGTGTAATCTGTAATTTAAAGGGACTCTCAGGTCAAATTTAAACTTTAATGATTTAGCTAGAACATGCCATTTTAAAGAACTTTCCAATTTACTTCCATTTAAAAAAATGTGCTGATTTATATTTACACTTTGAAACACAAATTGAACAATGGCACTACTCAGGCTTTTCCTTATCAAGAAAGTTTAAATTTAGGGATTAATAAGTAGGTTTTCCTAATGTGTAAAGGAAATGGTGCTCACTCATGCATAAATATAATAATACTGACACATGGAAATGGTTAAAATGAGAATAACCATATTCCAAATGTATGCATGTAAAGCACTCTGGGCCCTGACTAAAGGGTAGAAATCCACAAACAGGATAAATAAAATATAACTTTTATTAATAAATTTAAAAAAACAAACAGTTGGTTAAAGGACCAGTCAACACATTAGATTTGCATAATCAACAAATGCAAGATAACAAGACAATGCAATAGCACTTAGTCTGAACTTTAAATGAGTAGTAGATTTTTTTTATAACAAATTTCAAAGTTATGTATATTTCCACTCCCCTTGTACCATGTGATGGCAATCAGCCAATCACAAATGCATGTACGTATAGTCTGTGAATTCTTGCACATGCTCAGTAGGATCTGGTGATTCAAAAAGTGTAAATATAAAAGACTGTGCACATTTTTTTAATGGAAGTAAATTGGAAAGTTGTTTAAAATGACATGCTGTATCTGAATCATGAAAATTTAATTTAACCTGAGTGTCCCTTTAAGTGACATACAAATTAAAAATTACCCCGGTATAATTACCAGATGTACTAAATAAATTAGATCACTAATGGAAGGGTTCAGCCTATATCAATTTTCATATAAACAGTGATCTAGTTAGTAATATTCAAGTAATCCACACACTCTGTGAGTTAAAGGAAAGAAATGATCCTCAAATATTGCAGTTGATTGAATAATAAAGCTGATAGCTCCGTGATATGTAAAAATAGCCGTTATATTCTAGTAAACTCACAAAACTGCTACAAGGGTTGTGTAAAGTTCATATGAATAAAGTATGAATATTATTCATACCAATCTTGCTAGTATGTATGAGTAGCATGAGTTAATCTGCTGAAAATCCACAAGGGATTTGTATATAATAGTTAATAAAGTAATAGTCAGTCCTAACCAAATGTATAGGCCACAATGAATAAAGGATTATAAGTAGTCTTTTATTAGGAACTTGCACTATTAAGGTATTTATTAACTAAATATTGACTGAATGTGTGTGCAAATCAGTCTGAAAATAGACTTGCTAAACAGGAACCTGTCTATAAAAAATAAAGATGTTTATAAAAGTTAGTCCTTGTAGGAAGGAGTTAATTCAGATATAAGTTAATATTGATAGTACATATTTTAAGTATCTGTAATACAGTAAAGTCCCCCCTGAATTCATATGCTTAAAGGGACAGTATACACTCATTTTCATATAACTGCATGTAATAGACACTACTATAAAGAATAAGATGCACAGATACTGATATAAAAATCCAGTATAAAACTGTTTAAAAACTTACTTAGAAGCTGTCAGTTTGGCTCTGTTGAAAAGGTAGCTGGAAAGCCCACTGCAAGTGGCAAATAAGACACTCCCCCCCCTCCCCCTTCTTTTACATATGAAAAGACCCTTTACACAAACAGGAGCAAGCTGGAGAAGGTAGCTGAGCGTATTCACATAAAACTTTGGGGCTTGGTTAGGAGTCTGAAAATCAGAGCAATGTTCTTTAAAAATGAGCAAAACTATACATTTATTTAAAAAAAAAAAAACTTTATGGGCTATATAAATAGATCATCTACAAAACATTTATGCAAAGAAAAAATGAGTGTATAATGTCCCTTTAAGACACTAGCTGGGAACATAGTGGCTATATAAAAGCCGTTATTACAGTTATAAATACATTTATTCAGTTGCCCCTCAAATGAAGGGTTAATTCATCCAAATAATGATTAATTAAATAGTTGATCAATAATTTATGATTTTATAAAATACCCCTAGAATTCATATACCTATAACAGTGTATCACTGATAACATCAAGTCACTACGTTGTTTAATTTGTATGTACTGTATTCAGCATAAGTCTAAACAATGGGGCTTAATCATAGCATTTATATCTGTTGGAACTAGCCTGCAGAGTGTAAATTGCGATGAAATGAAGTCTGGCACAACCTAGACTAGGAGTTTATAATAATGAATCAGTGATATCAAGCCACTACATTACAACGCTACGTTCTATATGCTACTAGTATATACCTCTATGAAAATAAAATCATAGATCAGGCTGGTTATTTTCCACTATGCCAGAGTGTCAAAGTGATGGTAATATAGCGTATGTTTCACCTAAGTTTTAACCCTAGGATTAAATCGTAGCATAATCATTTAATTATCAGCTGGAACTGCTACATGTATAAGGATTGCAAATAAATAAAATCTGGCACAACCCAGACTGTAAGTATGTAAACTTAATATGTAATTAACCAAGGACTATATACAAATTGATTAGGAGAACGTTAGAGCGTATTTAGCTTGAATTAATATACAAAAAGTATTAAATACTTAGTTTACAATTAACTACGGTTAACACTTGAGTATTGTGTCACTCTAGCGTGTCTCCCATTGATAGCCTGTGAGTTGCGAATATTCTGTCAAACCCTAAATAGTTGTAACATTCATGTGTAGCACGGCTGAATTGAGTCTGGCATAACCCAAACCGTCAGTGTATTAACTGTAATGTATAATCACACAAGGCATGCACTCAAGTTCCGGCTAAATAAAGTCTGGCACAACCCAGACCGTAAGTATATTAACTATGGTGTACGATCAGAAAGAACATGCGCTCAGGTTCCAGATGGAAATAGTGTAGCGAGTTTAGCTTCAAATACTATATAAAAAGTATCAAGCACATTGTCTACATTTGATCACGGTTCACAGAGCATTCATACGGTATAGGCAAATTAATTTCAACCTCCGGTAGTAGCTAGTAAATGTGAGCATGTTTACCGGGCTGAAATGTAAGTTAGTAGTTTGAGCACGTAAGTCATCTATGCTAAGTCTGCCACAACCCAGACCAATCACATATTAACTATAGGTGTGTGTTTAGAGTAACGTACATCTTAGGTACAACCGGGCTTTTAAAATAACATACAAATAGAGTGTGAACGTGTTCACAACTCTCCCCTATTTAAACTTTATTTAAACTCCCCTCAAATTTAAACTTTAATGATTTAGCTAGAACATGCCATTTTATACAACTTTCCAATTTACTTCCATTTAAAAAAAATTGCAGATTTATATTTACACTTTTTTTTTTTAGTCACCAGCTCCTACTGAGCATGTGCAAAAACTCACAGAATATACGTTTATGCTTTTGTAATTGGCTGGTCGCTGTCACATGGTACAGGGGGAGTGGAAATAGACAAAACTTTGAGATTTGTTGGAACAAGATCTACTAGTTATTTGAAGCTCAGACTAAGTGCGATTGCATTGTCTTTTTATCATGCATTTGTTGATTAAGCAAATCTACTGTATTAACTGGTCCTTTAAATGTAATATTTTGATTAGTTATCTTTAGCATGTATGAGTATAATGTGTTGTCACCCTCATCTAATACTATCATTACCGACTGGTCCTTGATATAAAAAAAAATTAAAGGGGCATTAAACCCCAATTTTTTTCTTTCATTATTCAGATAGAGAATACGATTTTAAACAACATTCCAATTTACTTCTATTATGCAATTTGCTTTATTCTTTAAATATCCTTTGTTTAAGAAATAGCAATGCACATGGGTGAGCCAATCACACGAGGCATCTGTGTGCAGCCACCAATCAGCAGCTTCTTAGCCTATCTAGATATGCTTTTCAGCAGAGAATATCAAGAGAATGAAACAGATTAGATAATATAAATAAATTAAAAAGTTGTTTAAAATTGCTTGCTCTTTCTAAATCATGAAAGAAAATTTTTAGGTTTAATGTCCCTTTAAGTGCCACTTCATTAAAGCAACGTGAAATTTCAAAACAAATTGGCAGTAAATGTTTAAAGATATAAACACTTGTATCCTTGTATCATTTTAATTTAACTAGTCAGTTACAACTAACTGATTAGTTACATTTTTTAATGCAAAATCTAGTTTTATATCTCAAAAAGATGTGTATCAGGCCAAATGATATAATGGAAATGTTCTACATGTTTTGCTTCTAAAGGCAGACCTTGGTTAAATAAACATACAAACGTAAGTAGACAAAGATAAGTATACAAACATCTAGGTGGTGCGTTGCCAGTAATAGAAGTGTGCTGTCATATAAGGACTAAAAAATACCCAAAAATGAAGTTTAACTTGCACATATTGCTTTTTATGAATCAGATATTTTGTAAACATATATCCAATTAACCACTTTTAGTATAATCATTTTATAATGCAACTCAAGGTTTATTTCTCCAACATTGGTGTGTCCGGTCCACGGCGTCATCCATTACTTGTGGGAATATTCTCTTCCCCAACAGGAAATGGCAAAGAGCACAGCAAAAGCTGCCCATATAGCCCCTCCTCAGGCTCCGCCCCCCAGTCATTCTCTTTGCCGCTCTGAACAAGTAGCATCTCCACGGAGATGGTGAAGAGTATGTGGTGTTTAGTTGTAGTTTTTTATTCTTCTATCAAGAGTTTGTTATTTTAAAATAGTGCCGGCTTGTACTACTTACTCTAAAACAGAAAGGGATGAAGAGTTCTGTTTAAAAGAGGAGTATGATTTTAGCAGCAGTAACTAAAATCAATTGCTGTTCCCACGCAGGACTGTTGAGCCCAGAGAACTTCAGTTGGGGGGAACAGTTTGCAGACTTTTCTGCTCAAGGTATGACTAGTCCATTTTCTAACAAGACTGTGTAATGCTAGAAGACTGTCATTTTCCCTCTTGGGGATTGGTAAGCCATTTTCTTAGACTCTTGTGGGCTAAATCGATTGCTTTATTTAAGTTTTTTATGAGGTTTTCAAAACTTTTAGTGTTTGGGAACGTTTTTAGGCGCCAGGCAGTCGTTTAGACACCTTCCCAGTCAGGAAGGGCCTTTCACTATAGTAGGCAGAGCCTCATTTTCACGCCATAATTGCGCAGTTTCTTTTGGATGCAGTGCATGCAGCTTCATGTGAGAAGGTCTGGTGATCATTGAAAACGTTCCTGGAAGGCTTAATTTGGTATCGTATAACCCCCAAGGACAGGTGAAGTCGCAGCAAACGCTGTGGCTGGGACTGTAGTGGGGTTAAAATTGCTAATTGATTAAACGGCTCCGGTTTCCTCATTTAAGGGGTTTCAAGCTTGAAAATTGGGGTGCAATACTTTAAAAGCATTAAGACACTAGGGTGAAAATTTGGTAAAGATTGGATATTTACTTCATAGTTTTTCACACATTCAGAAATAAAGTGTGCTCTGTTTAACATTTAAAGAGACAGTAACGGTTTTGTTTAAAAACGTTTTTTTTGCATTATTAGCCTGTTTAAGCCTGTCTAACATGTCTGTACCTTCAGATAGAACATGTTCTGTATGTATGGAGGCCAAGGTGGTCCCCCCTTCAAATGTATGTGATAATTGTGCCATGGCGTCCAGACAAAGTAAGGACAGTACTGTCACATTTAATAAGGTTGCCCATGATGATTCCTCAAATAAAGGTAGTGGGGATAGTTCTTCATCCTCTCCTTCTGTGTCAATACCAGTTATGCCCACGCAGGCGACCCCTAGTACATCTAGCGCGCCAATGCTTGTTACTATGCAACAATTAACAGCAGTAATGGATAATTTCATAGCTAATATTTTATCCAAAATGCCAGCATTTCAAAGAAAGCGTGATTGCTCAGTTTTAAATACAGTGGAGCAAGAAGGCGCTGACGATAATTTATCTGTCATACCCTCACACCAGTCAGAAGTGGCAGTGAGGGAGGGTTTGTCGGAGAGAGAACTTTCTGATTCAGGAAGAATTTCTCAACAGGCAGAACCTGATGTTGTGACGTTTAAATTTAAGTTAGAGCATCTCCGCGCATTACTTAAGGAGGTACTAACTACACTGGATGATTGTGACTCTTTGGTCATTCCAGAAAAATTGTGCAAGATGGACAAATTCCTAGAGGTCCCGGTGCACCCTGATGCATTTCCGATACCTAAAAGGGTGGCGGACATAGTGAATAAGGAGTGGGAGAAACCAGGCATACCTTTTGTCCCACCTCCTATATTTAAGAAATTGTTCCCCATGGTCGACCCAAGGAAGGACACATGGCAAACAGTCCCTAAGGTTGAGGGGGCAGTTTCTACGCTAGCCAAACGCACAACTATTCCCATTGAGGACAATTGTGCTTTCAAAGATCCTATGGATAAAAAATTGGAGGGTTTGCTTAAAAAGATATTTGTTCAGCAAGGTTACCTCCTCCAACCAATTTCGTGCATTATTCCTGTCACTACGGCGGCGTGTTTCTGGTTCGATGAACTAGAAAAGTCGCTCAATAAGGAGACTCCATATGAGGAAGTCATGGACAGAATTCACGCACTTAAGTTAGCTAATTCCTTTATTTTAGATGCCGCTTTGCAATTAGCGAGATTAGCGGCGAAAAATTCAGGGTTTGCAATTGTGGCGCGCAGAGCGCTCTGGCTAAAGTCTTGGTCGGCGGATGTATCTTCCAAGACAAAATTGCTTAATATCCCTTTCAAAGGTAAGACCCTTTTTGGGCCAGAATTGAAAGAAATTATTTCAGACATCACTGGGGGGGGGAAGGGCCATGCCCTCCCACAGGATAGGCCTTTCAAGGCTAAGAATAAGTCCAATTTTCGTTCCTTTCATAATTTCAGGAACGGAACCGGCTTCTAACTCTGCAGCCTCTAGACAAGAGGGTAACGCTTCCCAGGCTAAACCAGCTTGGAAACCAATGCAAGGCTGGAACAAGGGTAAACAGGCCAAGAAGCTTGCTGCTGCTACCAAGACAGCATGAAGGGGTAGCCCCTGATCCGGGACCGGATCTAGTAGGGGGCAGACTCTCTCTCTTTGCTCAGGCTTGGGTAAGAGATGTTCCGGATCCCTGGGCACTAGAAATAGTCTCTCAGGGTTATCTTCTAGAATTCAAGGAACTTCCAAGGGGAAGGTTCCACATGTCTCGCTTATCTTCAGACCAGATAAAGAGACAGGCATTCTTACATTGTGTAGAAGACCTGTTAAAGATGGGAGTGATACACCCAGTTCCAACAGTGGAACAAGGTCAGGGGTTTTACTCAAACCTGTTTGTAGTTCCCAAAAAAGAGGGAACTTTCAGACCAATTCTGGATTTAAAAATTCTAAACAAGTTTCTCAGAGTTCCATCGTTCAAAATGGAAACCATTCGAACAATTTTAACTACAATCCAGGAGGGTCAATATATGACTACCGTGGATTTAAAGGATGCGTACCTACATATTCCTATCCACAAAGATCATCATCGGTTCCTAAGGTTCGCCTTTCTGGACAAACGTTACCAGTTCGTGGCTCTTCCATTCGGTTTAGCCACTGCTCCCAGAATTTTCACAAAGGTGCTAGGGTCCCTTCTGGCGGTTCTAAGACCGAGGAGCATTGCAGTGGCACCTTATCTAGACGACATTCTAATTCAAGCGTTGTTTCTTTCCAAGGCAAAGGCTCATACAGACATTGTTCTAGCCTTTCTCAGATCTCACGGGTGGAAGGTGAACGTAGAAAAAGAGTTCCCTGTCTCCGTCAACAAGAGTTCCCTTTTTGGGAACAATAATAGATTCTTTAGAAATGAAGATCTTCCTGACAGAAGTCAGAAAGTCAAACCATCAGGGAGGAACAAAGAGTTCCTTGGCGATGAGAGAGGTATCCAAGATCATCAAATGGGCGGAGAATCACTCCTGCCATCTATCTGCAATTCACATCCCAGGAGTAGACAACTGGGAGGCGGATTATCTGAGTCGTCAGACTTTCCATCCGGGGGAGTGGGAACTCCACCCGGAGGTCTTTGCCCAGTTAACTCAATTATGGGGCATTCCAGACATGGATCTGATGGCGTCTTTTTCAGAACTTCAAGGTTCCTTGCTACGGGTTCAGATCCAGGGATCCCAAGGCGACTCTAGTGGATGCATTAGTGGCACCTTGGTCATTCAAACTAGCTTATGTGTTTCCACCGTTTCCTCTCCTTCCCAGGCTCGTAGCCAGGATCAAACAGGAGAAGGCCTCGGTGATTCTGATAGCTCCTGCGTGGCCACGCAGGACTTGGTATGCAGACCTGGTGAATATGTCATCGGCTCCACCATGGAAGCTACCTTTGAGACAGGATCTTCTAGTACAAGGTCCATTCGAACATCCAAATCTAGTTTCTCTGCAGCTGACTGCTTGGAAATTGAACGCTTGATTTTATCCAAGCGTGGGTTTTCAAATTCAGTGATAGATACTCTGGTTCAAGCCAGAAAACCTGTGACTAGAAAGATTTACCATAAAATATGGAAAAAATATATCTGTTGGTGTGAATCCAAGGGATTCTCCTGGAGTAAGATTAAAATTCCTATGATTTTCTCCTTTCTCCATGAGGGTTTGGCTAATGGGTTGTCAGCGAGTTCTCTAAAAGGACAGATTTCTGCTTTATCTGTTTTGTTACACAAACGACTGGCAGCTGTGCCAGATGTACAAGCTTTTATACAGGCTTTGGTCAGAATCAAGCCTGTTTATAGACCCATGACTCCTCCTTGGAGTCTAAATTTAGTTCTTTCAGTTCTTCAAGGGGTTCCGTTTGAACCTTTACATTCCATAGATATCAAGTTACTATCTTGGAAAGTTCTGTTTTTGGTTGCTATTTCTTCTGCTAGAAGAGTTTCTGAATTATCTGCTTTGCAGTGTGATCCACCCTATCTGGTGTTCCATTCAGATAAGGTTGTTTTGCGTACTAAACCTGGTTTTCTTCCAAAAGTAGTTTCCAACAAGAATATTAACCAGGAAATAGTTGTTCCTTCTCTGTGTCCGAATCCAGTTTCAAAGAAGGAACGTTTGTTACACAATTTAGATGTGGTCCGTGCTTTAAAGTTCTATTTAGACGCAATAAAGGATTTCAGACAAACTTAATCTTTGTTTGTCGTTTACTCTGGTAAGAGGAGAGGACAAAAAGCTACTGCTACCTCTCTTTCTTTCTGGCTGAAAAGCATCATCCGATTGGCTTATGAGACTGCCGGACGGCAGCCTCCTGAATGAATCACAGCTCACTCTACTAGGGCTGTGGCTTCCACATGGGCCTTCAAGAACGAGGCTTCTGTTGATCAGATATGTAAGGCAGCGACTTGGTCTTCTCTGCACACTTTTGCCAAATTCTACAAATTTGATACTTATGCTTCTTCGGAGGCTATTTTTGGGAGAAAGGTTTTGCAAGCCGTGGTGCCTTCTGTTTAGGTAACCTGATTTGCTCCCTCCCTTCATCCGTGTCCTAAAGCTTTGGTATTGGTTCCCACAAGTAATGGATGACGCCGTGGACCGGACACACCAATGTTGGAGAAAACAGAATTTATGCTTACCTGATAAATTACTTTCTCCAACGGTGTGTCCGGTCCACGGCCCGCCCTGGTTTTTTTTAATCAGGTTTGAAAATTTTCTTTCTCTATACACTACAGTCACCACGGCACCCTATAGTTTCTCCTTTTTTTTCTCCTAATCGTCGGTCGAATGACTGGGGGCGGAGCCTGAGGAGGGGCTATATGGGCAGCTTTTGCTGTGCTCTTTGCCATTTCCTGTTGGGGAAGAGAATATTCCCACAAGTAATGGATGGCGCCGTGGACCGGACACACCGTTGGAGAAAGTAATTTATCAGGTAAGCATAAATTCTGGTTTTTTTTCCGGACACACATTATTCATTTAAAATCTACCAGAAGTGTTGAAGAAGAGTACGTTGGTAATCTAAATAAAGAATATTAGTTGGGATGTTTCGCAAAGAGAAGGATATGCCATCAGAGTGCTATTTTAAAGGAAACCTAGTGCTGCACACCTGTTAGTCCTAATGCATATTCTAAAGTGTGTATATCTTTTTATCTATAGAACAGCAGCCAACAGGATTACAGGATAAATCAGATTTATAAATTAGTATGGAAATCTGCAATCAGTTGTCTTTTTAAAGCATATCGCTATCTCTCTTGTCATTTTTTTTATTTATTTTTTACTTGGCTTAAAGGGACAGTCAAGTCCAAAACAAACTTTAATTTTTCAAATATGGCATGTCATTTAAAACAACTTTCCAATTTACTTTTATCAACAATTTTGCTTTGTTCTCTTGGTATTCTAGTTGAAAGCAAACCTAAGAAGGCTCATATGATAATTTTTAAGCCCTTGAAGGCCGCCTCTTTTTTATTAGCTTTTCACAGCAGGGGAGAGCAAGCTCATGTAGGCCATATAGATAGCATTGTGATCACGCCCATGGCTAGTGGCAGACACTGCACTAATTGGCTAAAATGCAAGTCAATAGATAATAACTAAAAGTCATGTGATTAGGGGCGGTCAGAAGATGCTTAGATACAAGTTAGTCACAGAAGTAAAAAAGTGTATTAATATAACAGTGTTGGTTTTGCAAAACTGGGGAATGGGCAATAAAGGGATTATCTATCTATTTAAACAACAACAATTCTGGTGTTGACTGTTCCTTTAAAGGGAAGGCCCATTGCAAACAGCTATATTAATGCTAACTTATCTCTTGTACAACGTATTCACCTCACCTTCATATACAAGTTGCAAATCTGCTCTTTCCAAGGTCATTGATGTAGATAGGTATGCGTTTGTGAATCGGTCAAATATCTTTATACAAATACTTAAGGTTTTACCACAGTTTTTTATTGTTGCTATAAACTGATGACAATTCCCTGTTTCTGAGATAATGTGCTTTCTCCCAATATATTACCTATTAGCACAAGAATGGTAAATCATTTGAAACGTGTAGGCCCAAATTGGCTATAATCTACAAAAAAATAAAAATATTTTTTTTTAGGTCCCATTGTACTGTTTTATAATTTATGGGTGCTTTAAAGAAACCTTTAGCTGGGTGGCATGATAAATATGCCGGGTGGCGGCAGTAGTTTTATAATTAACAGAAAATATTATAATATTGAAAAGTATTAGTGTTACCTAAGCTATCCAAAACATAAGTTAATTGCATAAATTGATTCAATAATAATCTTTGCAACCCCCACCCCCAAAGAAACACTGAAGCTATTTATTATTGGCTAATTTTAGCTTAATATTGGCTACATTTTAGTTGGGTGGTCAGTAAAATCATCTGGCTGGTGCAACCGTTGAGGGCTAAATTACTAGTGGTGCGCTAATTTTTGCACACAAGCGACTACATGGTTTCTGCACAAGTTAAATTCTGCTCGTATTACAAGTTGAAAGTAAATGGGAACATGTGAGCACTATTGTGATTTACGCTAGAATTATTACCATGGCATCAGAGCTCTGGTTAACTGTTACACGAGTCAAAAAAGTGTCAAAACATGCATTTACATTTAAAGGGACACTCGCGTCAAATTAAACTTTCATGATTCAGATACAGGTTGTAATTTTAAAAAAACTTTCCAATTTACTTCCATTAAAATAAATGTGCACAGTCTTTTATATTTACACTTTTTGAGTCACCAGCTCCTACTGATCATGTGCAAGATATACGTAATATGCATTTGTGATTGGCTGATGGCTGGCACATGGTACAGGGGGAGTGGAAATATACATAACTTTGAAATTTGTTAGAAAAAATCCTCTACTCATTTGAAGTTCAGACTAAGTGCTATTGCATTGTATTGTTATCATGTATTTGTTGATTATGCAAATCTACTGTATTTACTGGTCCTTTTAAAAGTACAGTTACACTCATAAAAACACTATCTAATAAAAATGATATAAAAAAAAAATATTGCACAAAAAAGTTTTATAAGGGCTCAAAGATATGATATGAGGTCTCAGGTGTTAGAATGAAAAAAGCAGGCAAAGGGATTTACCATAGAGATAAATACATATGTGTACATGTCTAAATATGTATATGTATGTAAAAATATATCTCTATATGTGTACACCTGTATTTGTATGTGTGTATATGTGTATGTATATGTATAGATATATATATATATATATATATATATATACTGTGTGTGTGTGTGTATATATATATATATATATATATATATATATATATATATATATATATATATATATATATATATATATAAAAAAATACAGAGCAGTATATATATATATATATATATATATATATGAAAAAATACAGAGCAGTATATGATATATATATATATATATATATATATATATATATATATATAGATGCAGGGCCACAGCACACTCCAACAGTTCAATCACCTGGTGCTCTGCAGAAAATATGTATACACGATCACTGGATGTTACCCACGGCTGGCAGCCGTAAATCCTGGGATATCCAAAAAAGCAGGCAGACACAGGATTTCTTCAATCCCCTTTATTCAGCAAGGAAAGGCTAAAGGCGTTTGAGGAAATCCTGTGTCTGCCTGCTTTTTTGGATATCCCAGGATTTACAGCTGCCAGCCATGGGTAACATCCAGTGATTGTGTATATGTATGTGTATATGTGTGTGTGTAATATATATATATATGTGTGTGTATAAATATATATATATATATATATATATATATATATACACAGTATTCCACAAAAGTGAGTACACCCCTCACATTTTTGTAAATATTTTATTATATATTTTCATGTGACAACAGTGTAAATTTGTTGTCCCTTCAAAATAACTCAACACAAAGCCATTAATGTCTAAACCGTTGGCAACAAAAGTGAGTACACCCCTTAGTGGAAATGTCCAAATTGTGCCCAAAGTGTCAATATTTTGTGTGGCCACCATTTATTTTCCAGCACTGCCTTAACCCTCTTGGGCATGGAGTTCACCAGAGCTTCACAGGTTGCCACTGGAGTCCTCTTCCACTCCTCCATGACGGCATCGCAGAGCTGGTGGATGTTATAGACCTTACGCTCCCCCACCTTCCATTTGAGGATGCCTCACAGATGCTCAATAGGGTTTAGGTCTGGAGACAAGCTTGGCCAGTCCATCACCTTTACCCTCATGTTCTTTAGCAAGGCAGTGGTCGTCTTGGAGGTGTGTTTGGGGTCGTTATCATGTTGGAATATTGCCCTGTGGCCCAATCTCCGAAGGGAGGGGATCATGCTCTGCTTCAGTATGTCACGGTACATGTTGGCATTCATGGTTCCCTTAATGAACTGTAGCTCCCCAGTGCCGGCAGCACTCATGCAGGCCCAGACCGTGACACTCCAACCACCATGCTTGACTATAGGCAAGGCACACTTGTCTTTGTACTCCTCACCTGGTTGCTGCCACACACGCTTGACACCATCTGAACCAAATAAGTTTATCTTGGTCTCATCGGACAACAGGACATGGTTCCAGTAATCCATGTCCTTAGTCTGCTTGTCTTCAGCAAACTGTTTGCGGGATTTCTTGTGCATCATCTTTAGAAGAGGCTTCCTTCTGGTATGACAGCCATGCAGACCAATTTGATGCAGTGTGCGGCATATGGTCTAAGCACTGACAGGCTGACCCCCCCCCACCCCTTCAACCTCTGCAGCAATGCTGGCAGCACTCTAACCTCTGGATATGATACTGAGCATGTGCACTAAACTTCTTTGGTCGACCATGGCGAGGCCTGTTCTTAGTGGAACCTGTCCTGTGAAACCGCTATATAGTCTTGCACACCGTGCAGACACTCAGTTTCAGGGTCTTGGCAATCTTCTTATAGCCTATACCAGTGTTTCCCAACCGCGGTCCTCAATTACCCCCAACAGGCCTGGTTTTCATTATAGCTGAACTAGAGCATAGTTGAAATAATCAGCTGATGGATGAGAGCAGGTTGGTTACTGATCAGCTGATTACTTCACCTGTGCACTGGTTCAGCTATAATGAAAACCAGGCTTGTTGGGAGTACTTGAGGATTGCGGTTGGGAAACACTGGCATAGGCCATCTTTATGTAGAGCAACAATTCCTTTTTTCAGATCCTTAGAGAGTTCTTTGCCATGAGGGTCCATGTTGAACTTCTAGTGACCAGTATGATAGAGTGTGAGAGCGATAACACCAAATTTAACACACCTGCTCCCCATTCACACCTGAGACCTTGTAACACTTACGAGTCGTATGACACCGGGGAGGGTAAATGGATAATTGGGCCCAATTTGGACATTTCCACTTAGGGGTGTACTCACTTTTGTTGCCAAAGGTTTAGACATTAATGGCTGTGTGTTGAGTTATTTTGAGGGGACAGCAATTGTACACAGGCTGTACAGTCACTACTTTACATTGTAGCAAAGTGTCATTTCTTTAGTGTTGTCACATGAAAAGATATAATAAAATATTTACAAAAATGTGAGGGGCGTACTCACTTTTGTGGGATACCGTGTGTGTATGTATGTGTGTATGTGTGTATATATATATATATATATATATATATATATATATATATGTGTGTATATATATATATATATATATATATATATATATATGTGTGTGTGTGTGTGTATACAGGTGGCCCTCGGTTTACGCTGGTTCAACTTGCGCCGTCTCAGAATAACAACCTTTTTTTCAGTCATGGGACTGCTATTGAAATGCATTGAAAAGCAGTGCACTAATTAAAATAGCCAGTAGGTGGAGCTGTCCGCTTGTGTTTCAGCAAAGTTAAGCTAGTTTAACAGCCTAAAATGGTTCTGTGTACACAGATCAGACAAGATCTATCGAGCAAGATTTAGCAGCCACTTCCCTATTATCTTCCTGTCCAGCTGCTTGCTGCTTGAGGTGAGGGTGCCTAACTGCTTATTAATCACTGCAGATTGAAATTCATAGAATAGGTGCAGACCCAATATTATCTAACATGCTAACAATGCAGTGAACTGTTTGCAGAAAAATGTTTTTGTTCATTAAACTTAGTTTGATGATGATGCAATCTGTTGTGTAATTATTTTATTAGGTGATATTTAGCATTTTTTTTTTTCATTAAAGGGCCACTGTAAGTAAATATTTTCTATGCCTGTTACTAACTAACAACCCCAAATACGCTTTTTATCAATAGCATTTCATTAACATATCTCTACCGTATATCAGAAATCTTGTCTGCAAATTTGTTTTCCAAACCCACTCAGTGGGTATCCTTTGCTCTGTACCAATCCGTTTACAATACCTAGGTTTCAAAATGGCGCTTTAAACACAAAGTTATTGGTTTAAGTATTTTGAACATGCAGTGCTGAAAATAGTGGGCAGGATAACGTGACATCATCGGTGAATAAAAGATATAACTTTTAGAACGTTATGAAACTTCGTTTTGGAGAAAATATAGGTCAGTAGGTTTTAATTAATGTTTATTAACTTTAATATGTTAGTTGTTTAGCTTAAAAATTATAACAGAAAGTAATCCTTTAAACTTAGTTTGATGATGATACAATCTATATTATTAGGTTTATAATGCTGTTTAGCATTTAAAGTCTTCATTTCAAACCTTTAAAAAAAAATGTATTTGGTGTTACTTATGACAATTTTGAGAGGGGCCTGGAACCTAACATCCTCACTTCCCATTGACTTACATTATAAACTGGGTTTCAATTTACAACCATTCCTCCTGGAACCTAACCCCGGCGTAAACTGAGGGCTACCTGTATGTATGTATGTATATATGTATATATATGTATATATATGTATATATATATATATATATATATGTGTGTGTATATGTGTGTGTGTATATATATATACATACACACACCCCCCCTATACCTGTATGTAAGTATGTGCAATAAAACATCAGATACATATTTAAATATATCTTTAAGAATAAATAGAACATATTCTGCTATGTGCAGAACATTGGATTATGAAATATGCAATTTTACTTTTCTATGTTGTGTTTTTAAATATAGTAACTACGATAGTGTTTGCACGACTTGTGGGGTTAACTTAGTTAACTTTTTTGGTTCCATTAAAGTCTATAGGGGAATGCAATGTTTTTTGATGACTACTCAAACTCTCTGTACCGCAACTTTGCAAACACGACAGCATAAACTTGTTACTTTCAACTCGTAATACGAGCATGATTCTCTGAGCGCAAAAAATGTACTTTTAGCAGTTTTTAAATGCTCAAACACTAGCGCAAAATACCACTCCACAGGTTTACCATTCATGCATTAATGCATTCGCTGATTGCGTAAGGTACAACACATTTGATGAGCTGCAGGTGAGAGTGTTGTATATTCCACTCCTGTAGTCTATTAGGTAGGGGTATTTTCCCCATGCTGGGGGTGTGTGGGCAACTGTTGTGGGTTTTTTTTTTATCTCCACTGAGGAATGTGCTGTTTTTTTGTGTGGTTGTGGCTGTTGATGACCATTTTCCTAATATGTTCTCTAAACACAGTTTTGTACTCTTGTCTGCCATTCTTTAATTGATATTTTCTCTAGTGGGCAAACAACAGCTGTTTATTCCACCTCCGTACATATAAATGTTTTGAGCCCTTTTGCAATTTGCTTAAAAAATAATAATTGTGATTTTCCATCTCTTAAGCCTCAGCTTCCATTTAGATTAGGATTTCTTGTCAGGCGTGTCTGAACCTGTTTGGAATGAGTCTGAGTAACAATCACTAAAGTAAAAAACACCAGCCTAAACTTTAGAAGGAAATAAAATAATCTTTGAACAATTGCATCTTTTATCACTGACAAGAAATGAACCAAAAACAAAAATGTATAGTTGAGTGCTGATAACAGAAATAATCACTTGTCTGTATTCTCAAAGGTACAGATTTGATTTATATACACACATACAACATACAAAAATAATATACAAAAATGTATGTTGCTTCAAATTTCGATATGTGTTAAAGGGACTGTCAACTAAAAATTTTTATTGTTTAAAAAGATAGATATTCCCTTTTATTATCCATTCCCACGTTTTGCATAACCAACATATTTATATTAATATACTTTTTACCTCTGTGATTACCTTGTATATAAGCCTCTTTTGACAGCCCCCTGATCACATGACTTTATTTTATTTATTATCAACTTGCATTTTAGCCAATTAGTGCTGTGTTGTGCAGAACCCACGGACGTGAGCACAATGTTATCTATATGGCCCACATGAACTAGCAGTCTGCTGTTGTGAAAAGCAAATAAAAAACATGTGATAAGAGACTGTCTGTAGTGGCTTAGAAACGGCCAGAAAGTAATATAACAATGTTAGTTGTGCAAAGCTCATGGGCTCTCTGTAAATTCGGTTGAAGGGATTCATGTTCTGCCTCCCTTTACAGATCAACATTATACTCCTATTCCATTACCTGCCAAAGCTGTTAAATACCACTCCCTTACCCACAACCCCCAGTCGTTCTCTTTACTTGTAGTTGCATGGAGGTGGTAAAGTTAGGTGTCTGATTCTTCAATCAAGAGTTTTTTATTTTTTAAAGCAGAGCAAGTTTGCTTTGTTTTTTTCTTTGGGGGTTTAGCTGTAGTCCACTTCAGTCTCTTCAGTAGAGCAGTGGTGGCTTTTAAGCTGTTGGGAACCTGGGGGGTATAATCCCCTCTGTGCCTCCCAGGATGTGAATGCTGCCCTTTTTGGTATAAGACTATGTAGGTTTAGTCTTTTTTTTTCTTTGTCTATAGGTCCTTGGTAGGAAGGAATCCTTTCAAGCCTAGTGAGCTGCCATGCTGCCGGGCAGTCTGTTTGGAGGTAAGTGCTATTTTAATTTTTTCCGCTAGCACAGGAAAGAATTTGTCACTTATGGGGTTAATCCTGCTTGTGTGCAGGTTCTTTATTTTGGGCAGTTTTTATTGTATGTGGGGCACTGTGTGAGGATTGTTTACTATTTAGGCTCATGTTTTGGCTCTTTATTTATTGCATAGTTTTGCATTGCATATGAGGTGAGGCATTCATTTTTTATTTTTGAGTGCTGTCGTTTCTGGGGAGTGTATCTCGCTCTCTCTGTTCCTCCCGGCGGTTGTTTGTGATTTAGTGTAATGCCGACCGGGAGCTTTCTTTGGCACGAGTTTCCGCACGTTATCCCTTCAGTGCTACGGAGCTGCGGTGGTGTGAACATTTTGTCTGTTGTGGTCTGCTGGTTTCAGATTGTAGTCCGGATTTTGCCTCTTGTTCCGGTTGGAGGGGGTAGAGGTGTACTGCAGGGGTCCTGGTTTCATTGCCTGTATTTTAGATAAAGGGATACAGCATTTTCTGTTATTTGCTAATGTTTCTTAAAGAGGCAGTAACTTTTTTTTTGTTTTTTTTTCTCTCAGTCAAATTTAATTTCTGTGTATAATGGACCAAGAGGACTTGCAAGCTGTGACCTGTAATTTATGCTTAGATGCTAATGTAGAGCCTCCTATCCCTTTCCGTCCCTCATGTATAGAGAGGACTGTTCAGTATAGGGATAGGCTTTTTGATACTGAACCTTTATTTTCCAGGGAGACTGTTGTTCAGGAGCCTCCTGTTCAAGCTGTAACGCAGCTTTCTCCCTAATCATCCCAATCTCAATCCTCTTCACATGTAGTGCCCTGCATTTCGTCTCAAGTTGGTTTTTCTTTGCATGATATGGCTACTCATCTATACTCTGCTGTAACTGAGGCTTTGTCTGCTTTTTCTGTGTTGCAGGGTAAGCGTAAAAAGGAGTTCTGAGACTGTTGCAACTCTGTCTAATGTTTTTTCTCAAAGGTTTGAGGAAGAAGATATTTCAGTAGCGTCTGAAGGTGAGATTTCAGACTCTGATAGTGTGTCTCTTTTGGCTGATTCTGAGGTGGTTTCTTTCAGATTTAAGCACCTCCACTTGTTACTCATGGAGGTTTTAGCTACTTTAGATGACTCTGATTCTACGGTCTTAGTTACTCCCAAGAAGGCTAGTAAGCGTAACAAGTTTTTTGAAGTTCCTTCTGTGGCGGAGGTTTTTCCTGTTCCAAATCGTGTTTCAGATATTATTTCACGGGAGTGGGAGAAGCCTGGTATTCCTTTTTCCTCCTCTCCAATTTTTAGAAAGATGTTTCCTATTTGGGACTCTATTAAGGAATCTTGGCAGACGGTTCTTAAGGTAGAGGGAGTTATTTCCACTTTAGCTAAGAGGACCACTATTCCTATTGAGGATAGTTGTTCTTTTAAGGATCCCATGGATAAGAAATTGGAAGCTTTGCTTAAAAGGGTGTATGTTCAGCAGGGGTTCCAGTGGCAACCTGCTGTGTGTATTGCTACACCTACCAGTGCGGCTGCATATTGGTTTGATGCATAGGCTGATTCTATTCAACAGGAATCTCCTCTGGAGGAAATTTAGGATAGAATTAAGGATTTAAGATTGGTTAATTCTTTTATTGTGGACGCTTCTTTACAGGTCATCAAGTTGGGAGCAAAAATTTTAGGTTTTGCTGTTTTGGCGCTCAGGGCTTTATGGTTAAAGTACTGATCTGCGGATGTATCATCTAAATCTAAGCTTTTATCCATTCCCTACAAGGGGAAGACCTTGTTTGGGCCTGGTTTGGCTGAGATTATTTCTGATATCACTGGAGGGAAGGAGCATTCGCTTCCTCAGGATAGGAGAAATAAACAGGTCGTCAGAGTAATTTTCGTTCCTTTCAGGACTTCTCTGGTAAGTCTTCCTCCTCCTCCTCCTCCAAGCAGGATCAGTCCAAGTCCTCTTGGAAGTCCAATCAGTCATGGAGCAAGGGGAAGCAATCTAAGAAGCCTGCTACTGACTCAGTCAGCATGAAGGGTCTTCCCCAGATCCAAGAGTGGATTGTGTGGGGGGCAGGCTATCGTTCGCTCAAGCCTGGGTAAGGGATGTTCCAGATCCCTGGGTGGTAGGTATTGTGTCTCAGGGATACAAGCTGGAGTTCAAAACCTTTCCTCCCAGGGGCAGATTTCATCTGTCAAGGTTATCTGTAAATCGGATAAAAAAAAAGAGGCATTCTTTAGTTGTGTTAGATAACATAGTAGCTAAGGTTGAAAAAAGACTGAAGTCCATCGAGTTCAACCTATTCAGGATCTTTCCAACATGGGAGTGATCGTTCCTGTTCCAGTTCAGGAGCAGGGACTAGGGTTTTATTCCAATCTGTTTATCGTTCCCAAAAAGGAGGGAACTTTCAGACCCATCCTGGATCTCAATTGTGTAAACAAGTTTCTCAGAATTCCGTCCTTCAAGATGGAAACTATTTGGTCTATTCTTCCTCTGGTTCAAGAGGGTCAGTTCATGACTACAGTAGATCTGAAAGATGGGTATCTGCATATTCCCATCCACAAGGATCATCACAAGTTTCTGAGATTTGCTTTCCTAGACAAGCATTTTCAGTTTGTGGCTCTTCTTTTGGGTATTGCAACAGCTCCCAGGGTGTTTTCAAAGGTCCTGGGTGCGTTATTGGCAGTTCTCAGACTTCAGGGGGTTGCAGTAGCTCCTTTATCTAGACGACATTCTAGCTCAGGCACCATCTTTTCAACTAGCAAACTCCCACACAGAGTTGTTGTTGTTGTTGTATTTTCTGGGCTCCCACAGTTGGAAGGTGAATTTAGGAAAAAGTTCCTTGGTTCCGGCTACAAGAGTGGTATTTTTGGGAACCATTAAAGAATCTCTGGAAATGAAGATCTCTTTGACAGAGGCAAGAAAGTAAAAAATGTTCAATTTAAGTCTGGCTCTTTAGTCCTCTCCTCGGTCATCGGTGGCCCAGTGTATGGAGGTTATTGGTCTGATGGTTTCAGTCATGGATATCATTCTGTTTGCTCATTTCCATCTCAGACCTCTGAATTATGCACGCTGAGACAGTGGAACGGGGATTATATGGATCTGTCTCCAAAGATTGTTCTAGATCAGGCTGCAAGAGATTCTCTTCTGTGGTGGGTGTCTCAGGAGCGTCATTCCCAGTTAACCAGTTTTCGCAGGCCTACCTGGGTGATTGTGACCACGGATGCCAGTCTGCTGGGTTGGGGAGCTGTCTGGGGTTCTCTGAAGGCTCAGGGTCTGTGGACTTGGGAGGAATCGGCTCTTCCCATATATATCCTAGAGTTGAGGGCAATCTTTAATGCTCTTCTAGCCTGGCCTCCGTTGGCTTCAACCCAGTTTATCAGATTTCAGTTGGACAATATATTGGCTTACATCAATCATCAGAAACTCGGAGTTCCTTGGCGATGAAGGAAGGAGCCAGGATTATTCAGTGGGCGGAGGCTCACAATTGTTGTCTGTCTGCCATCCACATTCCAGGGGTGGACAACTGGGAAGCGGATTTTCTGAGCAGACAGTCTTTTCATCCGGGGGAGTGGGAGCTTCATCCGGATGTGTTTTCCAGTTTGATTCTCAAATGGGGTCTACCGGAATTGGATCTTATGGCATCTCGTCACAATGCCAAGCTTCCGAAGTATGGATCAAGGTCAAGGGATCCTCAGGCTGTTCTAATAGATGCCCTAGCAGTTCCTTGGAAGTTCAGTCTGGCATATGCGTTTCCTCCGTTTACTCTTCTTCCTTGGGTCATTGCTCGGATCAGACAAGAGAGGGCGTCAGTGATTCTCATTGCTCCGGCTTGGCCTCGCAGGATCTGGTATGCAGATCTGGTGGAGATGTCCTTGTCTCCACCGTGGAGTCTTCCGTTAAGGAAGGACCTTCTACTTCAGGGGCCCTTCCTTCATCCAAATCTCATTTCTCTGAAGCTGACTGCTTGGAGATTAAACGCTTGATTCTATCTAAGCGTGGTTTTTCTGAGTCAGTTATTGAGACTATGATTCAGGTGCGTAAGCCTGTGACTAGAAAAATTTATTACAAGATATGGCATAAATATCTGTATTGGTGTGAATCTAAGTGCTACTCTTGGAGTATAGTTAGGATTCCTAGGATTTTATTCTTTTCTCCAGGAGGGTCTGGAGAAAGGTTTGTCTGCTAGTACCCTGAAGGGTCAAATTTCTGCTTTATCTATTTTGTTACAAAAACGACTTGCGGATGTGCTAGATGTTCAGTCTTTTTGTCAGGAGTTTGCGACTCCTCCTTGGAGTCTTAATTTAGTTCTCAGAGTTCTTCAACAAGCCCCGTTTGAGCCTATGCATTCTTTGGATGTTAAGTTGTTAACCTGGCAGGTTTTGTTTTTGGTTGCTATCTCTTCGGCTCAAAGGTTTTTGGAGCTCTCTGTGCTGCAATGTGAGTCTCCTTTCCTTATTTTTCATTCTGATAAGGTAGTTCTTCGACCTGCTTTAGCTTTTCTTCCCAAGGTTGTTTCTGATAAAGAAGGAACAACAATTTCTTGATTGATATTCTTGTGTCCCAATCGTTCTCATAAGGAACGTTTGTTGCACAATTTGGATGTAGTTCATGCATTGAAATATTATTTGCAGGCAACTAAGGATTTTCGCCAGTCTTCTTTATTTGTGTTTTTTCTGGAAAACGTAAAGGTCAGAAAGCTATGGCTACTTTTCTTTCTTGTTGGTTGAGGAGTGTTATTCGATTGGCATATGAGTCTGCTGGACAGCAGCCTCCTGAGAAAGTCATGGCTCATTCCACTAGGGTTATCTCTTCTTCCTGGGCTTTCAAAAATGGGGCTTCTGTGGATCAGATTGGCAAGGCTGCTACTTGGTCTTCTTTACATACTTTTTCTAAATTTTACAAATTTGATACTTTTGCTTCAGCTGAGGCTATTTTTGGGAGAAAGGTTCTTCAAGCAATGGTGTGTCAGAGTAGTAGAGCAAAAGCCAAAATTAGCTGTTCGTAGTTAAGGAGTGCTTTTGATTAATTAGCAGCCTGATTGGTTATGGAAAGGGAGGGGTGTGTATCCCAGTATCCAATAGACAGTCAGACATAGGGTTTTTAAACTAGCAAGCATGTGTATGTTTTAAGCAGGCTAAGAGTAAGGCAGCAGTCGAAACTGGTCAGCCACTATTTTTCTTGTCTGATATTGCACAGATTATACTGTTTTTTTACCCTCGGGATTTGAGTACCTTGAATATGCACTAATAAAAGATTTATGTTTTAACCTAAACCATGGTGCTCCTAGCAAAATTTATTTAATTGTACTTTGTTTGGCTGTAAGTGAGCACATGGTAAATAGGTTAGCTGTGGAGGAGGGGCCATCAGTTGCGGTTGACAGACCTAAGAAACTTGGTTAAGGAGCACGCTATAAGGAGATGCAGGTGAGCAGATTAGAACTGAGACGAGTTACAGCAACCCGGGCACCTGTACATCAGAGAGAATACCTATGGAGGAGTTATGCTGCACAGAGGTGGGCACAAAGGAGCTGCTGTAATGAAGCTAAAGGACTCCTGAACACACAGCACCCAGGAGTGGTGAGTTACTTAGCAATCTTTATCTAAGTGTGATTCCAGTTTCTTACATTTGGTTTTTGATAGCACAGATTGAGGTAGGGGATTCCTCACTCATTGTGCTTCATTGGACTGTTTATTTCGCCTCTGGATACCTATTCAAGGCCAATTACTGTCTTTTCAATTTCTATTGCACACACCCCACATATTCCCCATTCATTGCCGTCTTTATCTGCCAGTACCTTGAAAGGACAATTCTCTGCCCTTTCTGTAGTGTTTCAAAGGAAAATTGCTAATCTTCCTGATATTCATTGTTTTGTTCAGGCTCTAAGCTGGATTAAACCTGTTATCAGACATATTTCTCCTCCTTGGAGTCTTAACCTAGTATTAGAAGTCTTAAAGGCTCCTCCCTTTGTGCCTATGCATACATTGGACATTAAACTACTCTCTTAGAAAGTATTGTTTCTTTTGGCTATCTCTTCTGCTAGAAGAGTTTCTGAATTGTCTGCTCTATCTTGTGAGTCTCCTTATCTGATTTTCCATCAGGATAAAGTTGTTTTGCGAACTACTTTTCAATTTTTACCTAAGGTTGTTCACTCTCACAACATTAATAGGGAAATTTAATGTTCCCTCCTTGTGTCCTAATCCTAAAAATGCTACTGAAAAAGCTTTGCATTCTTTGGATATTGTTAGAGTATTGAAATATTATGTTTACACTACTAAGGATTTCAGACAGACTTCTAGTCTATTTTGTTATTTTTTCTTTTACTAAGAAAGGCCAGAAAGCCTTGGCTATTTCTTTAGCCTCTTGGTTGAAACTTTTGATTGACAAAGCTTATTTGGAGGTGGATCAGCCGCCACCACAAAGAATTACAACTCATTCTTCTAGATAGGTTGCCACATCTTGAGCTTTCAAGAATGAAGCCTTCAGTTGATCAAATTTGCAAAGCGGACACTTGGTCTTCTCTGCATACCTTTTACTAAATTTTCACAAGGTTTCAATACTTAGAGAGTTAATATTTGTTGATTCTCTAACCTGTAACAGGCTGTCACCTCTGCAACTGCCCACTGATGTGCTATAATTTACTTTTGCTTTGATTGAAACTATGATGTCACATTTAGTTAATGTGTACCATATAAAATATTACATTAATTTGGAGTGTTATATACAGTAGATTATTAACACACAGACCTTTACTCTTCTACAAACCTATAAAGCATGTTTGGGCAACATTTGCAAAACAAAGTTGTTTATAACCTGAGGTAATGTTTTTACTTGTAGGAACAGAGATGGCTAAAAAGCTGTCACATGACTGAACCTTGCACTTTTTATGAGTTATAAAGATTGATCACTTTTTTTTTTCAAAATGTCCTTATTGTTTAAAGGAACATGCATAAAGGGACACAGAACACTAAGTTCTAGAGATAATCAAGGTAATCAAAGCAATGATTAGACTGAGAATATTAACTACTTTAGAAGAAAAATGCCTTTCCTTTGGGAGACTTGTTATTTGGTCTTATACTGTACAGTCTCAGAGGTCTTGAATAACTTTGTGTATCACTATTGTGTATGGAAACAGTAAACTGGCTTTGATTTTTTAAGGCTGTATTGTACATGGACACCTAATTAACAATTATAATAAAAAAAAAAAGAAAAAAAAAGCGCCCAAGAATGGATAAGAAGAAGACGTTGGACTGTTCTTGGCTTTCTATGAGTCAAGATCTGAATCCCATCGAACATCTATGGAAAGACCTGAGACTTATAGTTTTGAAAAAGACACCTATCAAACCTGAGAGAACTGGAGCAGTTTGCTCAGAGCTACAATACTTTATTGCAGTTATTGTCTTCAAAGGCTTTGCTAGGAAATATTAGGTTAAGAGTACCAATATTTGTGTCTGCAATTCTCATTTGTTTTACAGTTTAAAGTAATATGTGAAGTCCTAAATCAAAAGTGAAGTTTCTGTTCTATTACATTTGAAATACACACTTTTGTCATTTTTTTTACTTAGTTCAGAGAAAATTTTGTGTTTTCCTAAAAAAGTGGAAGAGTACCAATACTTTTGGCCACATCTTTATTTTTTTGTTTCCAGTTATACATTTACCTGCTGGATGTTTACAAATTATTCCTTTACCTTTTATTTCATCATTTGAAATAGCTGATTTTGTCCTGTGGTATCCCTACCTAGAACGGATGTTTCTGTACTTGAGTTTTGACTATAAAAAACTGTTGTGTAAAAGTAATGACACTCCTAGTAGGGGGTTAGGAGAGATTAAAATATACATTTTCAAATGTTCTCTGTAATGGCCTGATGATCTTAAGCTCTCCGTTCAAGCGAGATGATCTAATACATCTCGTAAGTATCGCAAAGTCCCTTAGACTTTTAAAAAGGCAATTTTTTTTTTATCTTGAGTTGTTTTTTCTCTCAATGGGGAGTTTGGGATGTGAAGGAGAGACACCTACATTGGAAAATAATGCTCAAAGATTTGGCGCAATTTCTCTCCCTGATGGTGAGGTTTTGATCATAAGGTCCTAATTATTGGGCTTGGTTAATCAGACAGAGATAATATAAAGAAAAAAGAGATCTGATTGCCCTACAAGAACAGTTTATTTTAATGGGTGGTAGTTTCAAAGATCAAAACCAGCTATTTCATATACACAAATAAACATAAAGATTCATCATGAATGTTATATTCTGCAGCTGGTATACCAAGTCATTGAAAACACATTAATGGAAAAGCTATTTGACAATATACTGTCCCTCAACTATTTGGTTAACTCATGAAAATAAATAAATAACCTTGTCAAAGCCATCTCTAGAGCAGCAATGCACTACTGGGAGCTAGCTGATGGGGAGCCAGCTGATGATTGGTGGATGCGTGCATCTTGTCATTCATTCACTATATGTGTTCATTAGGACCCAGTAGTGCATTGTTGCTCTAGAGCTGATTCTAATTTGTGTTTAACCCTTTTGCAGTAGTTAGTTATATGTAAGAAGCTGTGCAATAATAAAATGCCCTATTAACACATAATCCCTGTGGAATGTCTTAATGCTCTACAGATAACTCATAATAACACATTAGAGTGTTTCCTTTTTGCACTTTATGTCCCTTTAATGTTAAATATTGGCTAAAGGCTAATGTCTTATTTGCCCATTACAATTTCTTACCAGTCCAGGACTAGTAGAGATTTCAGGCCATGTATATGTGAAAGAAAATAACAACAAAGGGACATGAAACCCCAATTTTTTTCCTTTCATAATTCATACAGAGCACACAATTTTAAATAACTTTCCAATGTATTTCTATTGTCTAATTTGTTTTCTAATCTGTGTCCTTTGTTGGAATTTATACCTAGCTAGGCTCAGAAGCTGCTTATTGGTGGCTGCAGTAGTGCCTAACTGCTCCTTCAACAAAGGATACCAAGAGAATAAAGCAAATTAGATAATAGAAGTAAATCAGAAAGTTGTTTCCATCTGCATGATCTATATAAATTATGAAAGACAAAAATGTGGGTCTCATGTCCCTTTAACTAATCACTCAGCTGAAAGTAAAACGTAACCCCTCGGTTTTCTCAAGCTACTTACCCAATGCCCCGTATTTTACGTTATATTCATCAGTTAGAACTTAGTCTAGTGCATATAGTATGCAGGGCTAATGGGACATGAAAGTCAAAATTAAACTTTCACCTTACTTGGTATCTGTAGCTTAGGCAACTTTTTAAGGAAAAGTAATGGAGAGCAGTGTAAGGAGTTTTGAGTTTCAGCTACAGACTCTCTATAAAGACTAATCTGTTGCCGAGATAACCTATTCATGGATAATAATCAACTATAGAGCAGGTCTATCGGTGCAGAAAGACAGCTGTTGTCGCTTCACTTTATTTCTGCTTATGTGAGACTTTTTGCATGTGGAGTATATTGTGCAAAGATAGAACCTAGAAATCCACTATCTGTAATAGTCCTGAGTAGTGGCCTTTGTGAATGATAATGTCATACCTCCCAACATTTCAAAATTTAAAAGAGGGACCCCCCTGCAGCAAAAAATTTAAATGTGGTGGGCAGGAGCGAGGGCGGGGCTTAAAAAAAATCATAAGACCAAAGTAATATAAAATTCCAAATAGTCATATCTTTTAATACTCTTAGGCAGCAAATCAAACACAAGCTCAAACCACTGGTATAGCTATGTGAGCTCTGTATTTAATTAACCTTTGCAGAGACAGTGCTAAATATTTTTATCTTAATTGGACATTTAATAATAGATTCTTTAAAACTGCTCTTTGCTTTCCTCATTCTAGATTCTGGCCTTTAAAGTTAGCAAAAATGCACAGTAACACACTACATAGCATACACTTACACATGCACATACACACACACACTACATAGCATACCCATGCACATACACACACACATTACATAGCACACACTTACACATGCAGATACACACACGCTACATAGCATACACTTACACATGCACAGGGCCGGATTGGGCCGCCGGGATACAGGGAAAAATCCCGGTGGGCCAGCAGTGCAGCCGCACAGCATAAATATTAATTTATTATTTATTTTACAATATTTTGTTTGCAAAAGCTCCCTTCTATTGGTCAAGCTCACCATGTAATACGCGCCTCATTTGTTGGGGGGGGTTTAAGTCTTAGAATGTTAGGTGGGCCGTGGGCGGACTGAGGACGAGCGCTGCTGCAAGTAGCAGGGAAAGCGGTGCAAGTGCACAGGCAGGCAGGAAGGAAGGAATTGCAGCGTAGAGTGTAGAGACAAGTCACACTGTGTGGCAAGTCACTGTGTCAATCATACTAGGTTATCAATGTGCCTCTGACAGTGACCATCATCAACCAGGCTGCACTTGTCTGCCAGCAGTTTCAAGGCGCCCTCGCGTCTGTTACACCCCTCCTTGCCACACACCGCCGGGAGCACCGAGCCGCCACTATCTGCCCGACTGACAGCTCCAGATTGCTTAGAGCACGGAGCCTCCCCCACCGGCTCATCGATCCACTCGCTTTTCATGTGACCAGCACTGGGGGAGCCAGGCTTCCTGGAAACAGCCCAGAGCAGGTCAGAGGTCAAAGCCTGGTCGACCATTTCTCTTCCAGGTACTGACTGGCTGGTTCTATGTGCTGCTGATAGACATGGCTAGAGGGATACAGTGTGACAGACAAGCACACGCTGGGGAGCTTCATGACTGTTTATGTATATACGCTCTCTTCCTTTTTACTAAGTTCCATATACAGTGGCACTCAAAGGTTTACTTATTACTGAAACATTAATTTCAGCAATATTCTTCACATTTAGAGGCAGCAATAACAAGTTCAGTAATAGCAAAGCAGCTACCATAATGTAACTGAGTGATCACCAAGAGGCAGAGATTTGAGGGGCACATGCATCACTGTCCAGGTAATTAATATATTTTAATGTCTTATTTTTAAAAATAGCTTAGAATTTTTATTTTAAGAAACATGGAAGATAGGTGACTAATCTATTTACTGTAATGTGGCTGCAGCAGATTTTTATACCATTCATAAAGCCCTTTATGAATGGTAAAAAAATCTGCTGCACTTCTAGACTAAAGTAATTATAAGGGCACAGCATATGTTTGCTGGAAGGGTGGTTGAGCAAGAGGTGGTATTAGTGCTGCCAGCTGAGGCTCTAGTGCCTGGTCTCCATGTGTGTGAGCAGCCAAAAGCAGGAAGAAAAAGGTGACGAGAGAGTGCTGTGTGTGGTCACATTGTGAACTTGTGCTCTACGTGTAGACTGTAGAGAGAGCATAAGAGCTTGGTAGCCCTGCAACAGAGGGGCGGGGCTAATCTGAAGGGGTGGCGCTGACTCGGAGGGGGCGGGGCTGACTCAGAGGGGGCGGGGCGGGGCGGGCCGGTCTATACAAATTTCCAGGGCCGGTCTGATTTCCCAGTCCGGCCCTGCACATGCAGATACACACACACTACATAGCATACACTTACACATGCAGACACACTACATATCATACACTTATACAGGCAGATACACACACTACATAGCATATACTTACACATGCAGACACACTACATAGCAGATACACACACACACTACATACACACACACTACATACCATACACTTATACAGGTAGATACACACACACACACACACACACACTACATAACATATACTTACACATGCAGACACACTACATATCATACACTTATACAGGCAGATACACACACACTACATACCATACACTTACACATGCAGATACACACACACTACATAGCATACACTTCTACATACAGATACACATACACTACATAGCATACACTTACACATGCAGACACACTACATATCATACACTTATACATGCAGATACACACACACTACATAGCATACACTTGCACATGCAGACACACACTACATATCATACACTTATACAGGCAGATACACACACACTACATACCATACACTTACACATGCAGACACACTACATATCATACACTTATACATGCAGATACACACACACTACATAGCATACACTTGCACATGCAGACTCACACTACATATCATACACTTATACAGGCAGATACACACACACACTACATACCATACACTTACACATGCAGATACACACACACACACTACATAGCATACAATTATACAGACACACACACACACACTACATAGTATACACCTACACATGCAGATACACTATATATCATACATTTATACAGGCAGAAACACACACACACTACATAGCATACACTTACACATGCAGACACACACTACATACCATACACTTACACATGCAGATACACACACACACACACACTACATAGCATACAATTATACATAAAAACACACACACACACACACTACATAGTATACACCTACACATGCAGATACACTACATATCATACACTTATACAGGCAGATACACACACACACACACACACACACTACATAGCATACACTTATACATGCAGATACACACTTCATAGCTTACTTTTATACATGCAGACACACACTACATAGCATACACTTATACATGCAGATATACACACACACATACTTATACATACAGATACACACACACTACACAGCTTACACTTATGCATGCAGATACACACACATTCAGATTTATAGATACAGATAGACACACACACACTACATCATATATGGGTATCTGTAACTCATTGTATGGGGTCCTGGGGTTGGCAAGCACATTAGCTGGCAGTCTGAGGCTGCCACTGTTCGTTACCCTGGTGTTAGCACTGCTCATCGTATAAAACTGAAGGCATGCTAGTATTATAACCAGGGGTTAGACGTCATCACTACCAGGGGTTAGAGGTCACCAGTACCTGAGGTCAGAGGGTACACAGCCTGCCTACTCCTGCTTAATTATTCAGGACAAAGAGAGCCACAGAAGACCCGTTCTTTATAAACAAAGAAAGTTATTATTTATTCAGAGGTGTGATATCGGGTACATACAAAGAACACCTCCTGCTTAACCCACACACCATTACTTTTCCATAAGGAATCTATAATGTATATAACCCTGGGAGAGAAAAAGCCAGCTGCTTCTGAGTATGTGCCCAATAGAATTACATTTTTTTTTTTTTTTTAATGCATGGGGTAATGCGGCACAGATGGCTAGCAACCCCGAAAATTGGGACAGTTCGGGGGTATGTAGTGTAGTAAAATAGTTATACATCTCATAACAGGAAATCGAGAGACAAGTTCACTCCTAATAACAACTTTAGCTGGAAAATGTCTTAACACGTATATATGGAAACATGCTAGGAATTATTTTTCAAATACTGCAATTTGTTTTCTGACAACGGTGTCCTTTTAAGAAAGGACGATAGTGCTGTGGACTATAGACTCTTTGGTCTTGCAAGAGTCTATAAGAGAACTCTTTAGTATTATGAGCCCCCCCCAACTATTGTCTTAAAGGCAATGGTACATTTTATTAAGGGGAGTACTAATATGCTTTATGTTTAGGAGAGTCCCTTATTTTACAATATAAGGCTTGGTAGAATAAGCTGATGATTTCTATCCATGCTACAGATTTTTGTGAATCGGGCCCTGTGTTAGTTGAGTATCTTTCCTTCCTAAGATAGGGAGAATCACCCCAGCCAACGGCTTAAATATCCCTCCCACTTCCACATTACCCCAGTCATTCATTGCCTTTCGTCATGTTAGGAGGTGGCAGAGAAGCGTTAGAAGATTCGGAAAGTCCTGAAAGAGCATCTGCACTTCGAGATAGGATTGGAGTTTTAAGTAGTCATGTCAACATCTAAGTGAGAGTATTGATGAAAGTTAGAGTCTGGAGATGCAGGGAAAGTTTTTCTGAGAAACTATCCAGACTACTGCTAACAGCTCCTAAGCAATCAGCGTTGAGGAGTTTCACTGCCTGCTTTCTCTCACTCAAGTCCATGTCAGGGGCGCTGCTATAAGACTGTCACACTTGAGAGGCTGTGTTCTGTTCCACAGCATGGATCCTAGAGGTAAGATTGTTTCAATGTTTACACATAAAACAATTTAACAGGCTCACAGTGTTGCTCCTTTATACCTTGATAGGATCCAGGGTTAATATCCTCTGAAGGGGGTTTATTGAACAGTTTTGGTTAATTAATCAGTGTATTAATTATTTACATGCTGCTTTGTGTGATTTTCTTTTTTATGGGCTGATAAACTGTATGTTTTTGGCTGGAACAAACAGGTTTCACTTTCAAGTTTCACTTTTGTTTTTGAAAGTGTTGCACAGCTCCTATTACTAGCTGTACTTGTAATAACAGTGGAAGTACTGTCTTGCACTCCATGTGACTGGGTGTGGTCTATGTTCATTTCCTCCTTTCCGGCTGAGATTTGAACCTGAGGTGTTTCCTCTGTTAACTGCCTGGGTCTAGGAGGTGGTGATTGCCACAGCCATTGGGAGTATAAAAGTGTTTTTTATAATAAAAAAACATATTTATTTGTGTCCTTCTGTGGGTATAACCTGAGCTATGGTGGACTCTGACATGTTAGAAGGTACTCCTCCTGTACTAAATCATACCTGTTTATATTGTGAGAAGGCCATGGTTTTCCCACCCACTCAATTATGCTCCACATGCCTTAACACCATTATAAAGTCTAAGAAGGGAGACAAGCCTGCTAAGGCTCTTAGTCCCTCTGAGCTGTCTACCTCTCAGGGCTCCATCCGGAGGGGGCCTTCTTCCTGCAGACTTTGCCGCGCAGTTAAAAACAGCCGTGTCTGCGGCCCTCAGTACATTACTTCACTCTAACAAACGCAAGAAAAAGGTTAAACATAGCTCTCCTGACCCGGAGTCATCTAAATATTTATTGGATTTAGCTATTATGTCCCAGTTATCTGATGATGAGTTAACCTCTGTAGCTTCAGAGGGTGAACTTACTGGGTCAGAGTCCTTAGCGTCTCAGCCTCCTGCTGCGGAGGAACCGTCCTTTAGATTTAAAATTGAGCACTTGCTGTTTTTATTAAAGGAAGTTCTGTCTACGTTAGAGGTTCCAGGGCCGCTCTGTCTGAAGAACCTATGATACCTAAATTAGACAGGGTTTACGAAGACAGGAAAGTTTCTTTGACTTTTCCTGTGCCGGTTAAGATGGCGAACATTATTAAGAACGAATTGGAAAGAATTGGTTCTTCCTTTTCCCCCTAGTCTACTTTTAAAAAGTTGTACCTGGTCCCAGACTCTCAAGTGGATTTGTGGGGCTCTATTCCTAATGTGGATGGTGCTATCTCTATGCTTGCTAAACGTACTACTATACCTCTTGTGAATAGTTCTTTGTTCAGAGAGCCAATTGATAAGAAAATAGAACCCTTTCTGAGAAAGATGTTTCAACATATGGGATTTTAGTTTCAACCGGCGGCTGCAGATGCCGGAGCAGCTACCTACTGGTGCGACTCTTTGTCGGAACTCATTGAGGTGGAAATTGTAATTTTAATATAAAGTTAGGGGGGACATTAGGTTTAGGGGTTACTAGTTTAATTTAGTTTATTTTGCGATGTGGGGGCTTTTGGTTTAGTGGTTAATAGTTTACTTTAGTATATTTCATTGTGGGGGGCTTGCGGTTTAGGGGTTAATAGGTCTATTATAGTGGCGGCGGTGTAGGACTTAATAACTTTAGTAAAGTGGGGGCGATAATATAATAATATTTAAATAGTGTTTGTGATGCGGGAGGGCGGCGGTTTAGGGGTTAATAACTTTATTATAGTGGTGACGATGTCGGGGAGCGGCGGAATAGGGGTTAATAATTATTTTTAGTGGCGGCAATTTCGGGAGCGGCAGATTAGGGGTTAATAAATTTAATATAGTATTTGCGATGCGGGAGGGCCTCGGTTTAGGGGTTAATAGGTAGTTTATGGGTGTTTAGTGTACTTTGTAGCAGTTTAGTTATGAGTTTTAAGTTAGTTTTGTAGTGTAAAACTCATAACTACTGCTTTTAGATTGCGAAACGGATCTTGTCGTTATAGACTGCAATGCAAGCTTTTTAGTCTCACCGCAAAAACTTGTAATGGCAGCGCTATGGAAGTCCCATGGAAAAACGTAATTTTTACGTGTGTGGGACTGACGTTGCAGTACAGCTATACCGACAAGATTTGTAATGGCTGTGGTGCTGTTTTAACGCTGAAATGGCCATTTTTTCAGCGTTAAAACATCAACGCACAACTCGTAATCTAGGTTATAGTTAAGGTCCCACTCTGAAGTACTCCAGAGTAGTACACACCTGCTGATTGGCAGGGTTGTGCAACTGCCACTTCTGGCTGTGATCTGCTCAGGAACTGCAAGGTTTGCTGCTTCTGAGTTTTTACCTATGGTCCGTAATGTAACAAATCAGGAGCGAAACTACAGGGGGTGCAGAAGTCGCAATTGCTGGGGGCCCAGCTTAAAAAAAAAAAAAATGTTTTAAATAAAAAAACGTTGACCTGCCACTGCCTGCACTGATATCATGTGAGTGTGACATGATGCCTCACTAGTGTCTCTGACTACAGGGGTTAGTGTTTCTGTTTTACCCATTGGTGTTAATGTGTATGTGTGTGTGCATGTATGTATGTGTGTATGTGACTGTGTGTGTATTTATGCATGTATGTGTATGTTTGTGGAACCAGCAAATTACAGACCTTGTTACTACAGCATGGGGGAGGGGGTAAACAGTGTCGCTATACAGTACCACTATGTACAGTCCTGGGGGCTGGACTATGTCACAGACTACTGTGGTCACTTTATAAAGTACTGGGGCGGGTAGGGTCAGGCCAGCCATCTCACCGGCAGACTCTGTCACTGACTCACTATATACAGTACTGGTGGGTTAAACAGTGTCACTATATACAGTAATAGGGGGTCAGACCATCTAGCAGACTGTGGGCACAGGGTACCTCCTTTTGCAGACATGTAATCTGATTCACATTTTTATTCTGTGTTAAATGTACAAAAAATAAAAAGATATCTATCAAATTCACTTTTTTTTGGGGGGGGGGGACCCTTCTTAGATTCTTGCACCTGGGCCCTGTGGTTTCTAGTTACGCCTCTGTAAGAAATGACATGCTTTAACAAATTAGTGCATGTCATTTGTGCATTAGAATCTTACTCCAAGTCTTGTACAGCATGGGATAAAGTCTTATTTCTGCCTTCCCTCCCTTGTATAACTGGTTGGTTGTAGAATCTTACAGTATTGGTGTTTGTTCTGGTGTTTGGGCACATGCAGACTAGACACAAGTGCATGTGCTTCATCTTAGCAAATGCCATTTCTAGGCTTACGGTAACAACTTACAAATATGACTTAAATATTCTTGTTTTAAAGAGACCTTAAACAGTAAATAAATGTTTGTTAAATTTCTATTCAAATTAGCCTGAGAATAACATGAAGATAAATATTTTTTAAAAAAAGGATTAAAGTGACTGTCTACTCCCAGAATTTTTATTGTTTAAAAAGATTGATAAATCCCTTTTATTACTCATTGCCTAGTTTTGCATAACCAACACGGTTATATTATACTTTTTACCTTTGGGATTACCTTGCATCTAAGCCTCTGCAGACTTCCCCCTTATTTCAGTTCTTTTGACAGACTTGCTTTTTAGCAGTGCCCTCTCATAAGTAACTCCACGGGTGTGAGCACATAATCTATATGGTACACATAAACTAACACCCTCTAGCTGTGAAAAAACTGTCAAATGCATTAAGATAAGAGGCAGCCTTCAAGGGCTTAGAAAGAAGCATATGAGTCTACCTAGATTTAGCTTTCGACTAAGAATACCAAGAGAACAAAGCACATTTGACAATAAAAGCAAATTGGAAAGTTGTTTAAAGTGACATGCCCTATCTGAATCATACAAGTTTAATTTTGACTAGACTGTCCCTTTAAAGTGTAATGTTTTAGTTTCCATAAGGTAATAGGCTCTGGGTTAATAAAAGTCTGTTCGCCTTATCTTCTTGCTGAAGCCAGTTAGGGACATTTTATAAATGAGCTAACAAATTAACAGCCTCACAGTGTTTATTTGTATGATGTACAGTTATACACTGCACTGTCCTTTTAGTTGAATTTATAGCCTTAAAGGGACAGTCTAGTCAAAATTAAACTTTCATAATTCAGATAGGGCATGCAGTTATAAACAACTTTCCAATTTACTTTTATCTTTAATATACTTTGTTCCCTTGGTGGTATTTTTGAAAAGCTAAACCTAGGTAGGAACAAAATGATTTCTAAACCATTGAAAACCGCCTCTTAGCTCAGAGCATTTTGAAAGCTTTTCACAGTTAGACGGTGCTAGTTCACGTGTGTCATATAGATAACATTGTGCTCACTCCGGTGGAGTTATTTAGGAGTATGCACTAAACTGCAAGTCTGTCAAAAGCACTGAGATAAGGTAACCATAGAGGTAACACATACATTAATATAACTGTGTTGGTTATGCAAAACTGGGGAATGGGTAATAAAGGGATTATCTATCTTTTTAAACAATAAAAATTCTGGTGTAGACTATCCCTTTTAAGCTTTATTATTTCATACTTTACTAAAATGTCCCTAGTTAGCATCAATAGAATTGCAGAATTATTTGTATTCATTTATATAGTAAAAAAAATGGAAGGCTATCCTGTTGCTGGCAAGTGATGGTTATTACCTTATGAACAGATTAGAACAGATAAGCTATGCTGACATTGACCTGCATATTGTAGTATTTCCAGGGGGAAATGTTTACTTAATGATAAAATGTCCTTGAATAAAATGTTCAGTGTGCCCGTTGAAGATCATTTTCTTTGAGTATGACCAATTTAATACATAGTTACAGCTCAGCACAAAGCATTAATCATGTGCTAATAAATGATTATTCGGCTTTTAAAATAATAAAAAAACACTGTTATACTTAATAAAAACCTTTGGAATATGTATTATTTATACTTTTTAAGTAATTTTAAATGTTATTTCCTTTTTTAAACATCATATGTCGAGTGTCCATTACTTCCTATCTCAGCCCTGGGGCTGGGGGCCTCTGCGGATTTTTTTTTATTATCTAGCTTGATGTCATAAATCTTCTGGAGTAACATGTGCTGATTTACTAGTCAGTCAGTATTAACCCCTTAAGCACCAATGACTGAATTATTCCGTCATGAAACAATTGAGCAAACTGAAGCTGTGTTCTTGAGGGGTTAAGAAACCGTCAGTTTTTACCCATGCTCAGAAGAGGATGAAACCTAAATTTATCTTTTATGATTCAGAAAGTGCATAAAATTTTAAACCACTTTCCAGATTACTTCTATTATCAAGCTTGCATAATTTTCTTATCCTTTGTTGAATGAGCTCCTATGCACTACAGAAAGCTAGGTTAACCCATCTGGTGAACCAATGTCAAGAGGCATTTATGTGCAGCCATGAATCAGCAGCTAGCTCCCAGTAGTGCATTGCTGCTCATATAAAAAAAAACAAGGCAAATTTAACAATAGACATAAATTGGAAAGTTTTTTTTTTTTTTTTTTTTTTTTAAATCCCATGCAGTATCTGAATCATGAAAGCAACATTCTGGGTTTCATGTCCCTTTAATTTACAAACAGGTCATCTCCTTAATTTCCTGAGGGCAGCGGCTTAACTGAGAATTTCTAAGAGCTAAATTTACAAGAAAACAAGTAAGCTGTTTGCTGTTTTTTACACAATCTGTTTCTTTTTGTTTACTTAGATTTAGCATATTAAGTGGCCCTAGTCAGTGCTGTATATATATATATCTATTGCTGTATGTGGGTAGCACTAGCTATAAATTGTTTTATAGTTGCTTTGAAAATGTGATTCAATATACTAATATGTTATGATAAGCTGATTTAATTTAAAATAATTTATATACATTTATAGCTGTATCTAAAATGTACTTGGCTTTCGAGAGGCTGGAGTGCATTTTGCTACATCTGATGCTGACCTTGCAACATTATATACAGTGATTGGTTGAATATTGTAGGATCTTATTTATATCTCCTCAAAGGGCTACATCTGCACTCGCAATGCAATAGGGTCATCAACCAGGGTGCTGAGTCGATGATACAAAAAGTCTATTTCAATGAAGGACTGCACTCACTGGATTTAGTTAAAAAAAAATATTAAATATTTATTGTGGTGACGTTTCGGGGTTCGCAGACCTCAGATCTGGTCTGAGGAAGGGGTCTGCGAACCCCGAAACGTCACCAGACTCACCACAATAAATATTTAATCATTTTTTTAACTAAATCCAATGAGTGCAGTCCTTCATTGAAATAGACTATAGACTATATATATATATATATATATATATATATATATATATATATATATATATATATATATATAAATAAATAGTCTATCACATACACAAGATATATGAAGGCACTCACTGGTCTTTTCAAAATGTATTTAATGAAATAAGCGTGACTTTTCAGGGGGACACTCCCCTTCCTCAGACAAACAAACACTACCACCAAGTGGCTTTTTAAGCTCTACAACCCCTCCCACTGTGAAGTGAAATTGCGCCAAAACCGTAGTCATGGCAACCCTCCAAACAATAACATTGATAGATGCATAACATATAAGAAAAGCATTCATCATTTATATAGTGCATAATATCTTAAATAACAGTGTACTATTAAATAGTACATAAGTGCACATATCAACATTGCAAGTACAACGATATTGATCACTTGAATAAGCAATTGTAGAAACAGAATTTAGTGAGTGCATTAAATAAACCGCATATTGTGTCAATTTGCAAGGTGTCAATTTACAAGGTGTATCAACATATATATCCAGCAGCATGGAGCTCAAAAATGCCAATTCAATGGACTTATTGCCAGGAGTGTATATATAAAAAACCTTATTACAGGCTATCCCATTACTATTTAGATAACTTACCCAAAATAAGAGAAGGAGGCGAAAAACAGTGTAGCCATAGTAAGGATACATAGCTGCAAACCGTTCCATTCCTCCTATGCCAGCAGCGTGCAGCCTCACTGTATCCTCCGTCCCAAGTTGATGACGTCACTGTCAAGGGCCGTAACAAAGCAAAAACAGTGTACACGCCGCTGTCATAGGGATCAGCAAGCGTTTGTGTCTCCTATGTCAGGTCATATAATACTCAGCCCTGAAAAAGGGGAATATGTGTAATGTTATATGGGCTCAACACTAGAAAAACGGACCAAGGGGATAGAAGGCAAAGGACACATTATGAAAAACTTCTTGGATATACTTAAATCAATGGACATAGAAGATACATATATCAAAAGGACACATTGTGAGCAAATAAAGTAAATGCACAAAACACTAGATAACTGAACAGAATAAAACAAACATTAGAAATCAAAAGTGAAACAAAGTAAAAACAATCCTAATGGTATACATTATAACAAAGAATTGCTTTAGCAAGCCCATAAATGAATGATCTAACCCTACCTCCTAGTGAAAGCACTAATAAAGAATACCTTATATATAAAAATAATTATTGTGAAAGCACTAATAAAGAATACCTTATATATAAAAATAATTATTGACTAGCATGACTCTAAAGGGGGGCCAAACCTGTGAATTAGATGAATTAAATGAACAAGTTATTAAAGAGCCCAATCCTTTGGTGATAGCTATATTGTACTACCTTACAGCATCTCAAGTAATTAATCGCAATAGAATGGAAATGTGTCTCTCATAACATATGGACCGTGGTACTCTCATGATTATGGCCCATATAATAAAGAGGTTATCAATGTAGCGTTGGTATAATACCACCCCTTTCTTGTCAAAGACCCTCATAATTTTCTCCCTATACAATATATCTTGTATATTTAACCCGCTGGCACCCTCTCAGCTGTGTATTAGGCGAGGGTGCTCTTTTCTGGAATATATATATATATATATATATATATATATATATATATATATATATATATATATATATATATATATATATATATTATACTTGTACAGATCAGCACACACCATCAATTAACAACTGTCTGGTGCATATGACATGTAGCAAAGCCTTCTGAAAATCCGGTTGTAATGGGTTAACATGTTAAAAAAAAAGTGTCCAATGTGTGTATCCATCTTGACTCCAACATGAACAGAGCTTTTGTTCTGTCTCCACCATGTCTAGTCTTTGGAATATGATTGATCAATATGGTCCTAATTGAGAAAATGGCATGACCAGCTTATTGGAAATGCCTCGCCACAGGTTGATCAGACCCTCCTTTGTGAATTGCCTGTTGAATGGCAGACTTATGGTTAGCTAGTCTTTTTCTAAAGATGGTGATTGTATTACCCACATAATACAACGAACATGGGCAAATGATGATGTAAATCACGTATGAGCCGATGCTGTAAGTGTCATGTTAGTGTGTGGGTGATGAAATTGATTACCTGTGATCATACCATTAAATGTCATACAATTGCCACACCTGTAGCGTCCCTTCTTTTCTTGTGGTAGCCAGGTGCGCTTTGGATAGCATTGTACTGGGTCAGTTTTGACCAGTGTGTCACAAAGGTTTCTCTATGTTTTGTATACCATTCTTGGTGGTGGTGTATTCACAAACGGTAGACTTGTGTCTGAAGCAACAATCGGCCAATTCTGTTTAATGATCTGCTGTATAGCACCTGAGGCTGGCATGTGTGTGGTGATAAAGTTAAGTCTAGTATCAGCTTGTTTAGGCTGTCTCTGAAAGAGATTTTTCTGCGATAGACCATGAGCTTTATCACATTGTTGGTGGATCATTGTCCTTGGTTAGTCCCTTTCTAAGAAATGTTGAGACATCTCATTCAATTGTGTCTTCTTGTAGGCATCTTTGGTGTTGTTGCGGACAACTTGCAGGAGCTGACCCCAGTTTTTTTAAATGTAGGATAAAAACTTGAGAAGTGTAGTAAAGAATTCTTATCGGTTGGTTTACTATATAATGTAGTATGTAACCTCCAACCCATATGTGATTCAACTTTATATATTTCTATATCCAAGAAGTGTATTTTGACCAAATCACTTTCCAATTTGAAGCGAACTGTGGACTTAAAATCATTCAGATGATTAAACCATTGTAATAATGTACCCATATCACCTCTACAAATAAATAAATATTGTCGATATAACAGTGTTAAAACCTAATGGAGTCCTGATCCTGGAGGAGAATATGCTCTTCTTCATACATTGACATGTAGATATTTGCATAGGATGGGGCCATATTAGATCCCATCTATGTGCCTAGAGACTGCAGATAGAAATTATTATCAAAGCGAAAATAATTCTTCTACAGGCAGAACTCCATCAGGTGTATCAAAAATTAAATTGGTTATCCTGTATAATGTTTGTTGTGTATCAAGATCCTCCTGATAAGAGACGTGGGAGTTAATACTAGAAACAGACATGTCAATTTTGACACTGTAGACAGCAGTGGAGGCGATTCCTCTGGGAGTGAGGTTATTAATACACAGAGTGGCGTCAGCACTAGATCAACACAGAAACCCCCTTTACCCACATGTTCGGACACAGACCCTATGGGGGGGGGGCAGAAACACCAAAAGAAGTGGCCCCACAAGGAAACAGAAACAATAGTTTTCAATCTCAGTTCATAACCACACTCTACTGACGAATATACACTATTAAGAAACGGCCTCACCTTTATTCCAACCCCAAAATGTAGTGCTTTTGATCTACAAGTTGATTTACACAGATTCCAGCGGCAAATTAAACTCAAAGATCATTTTAAAAATAGCCCTAAATATGTGCACAAAATATTTAAGGTTAGTAGCAACTTTGAACTTTGAACCAACTAACACACATATGTCAATAAAAACATTTACTCCTATGTGTAATAATGATATTCAAACACAAAAAGCATTTGACGTTAAGTCTTGGGATAATCTAACACCACTGGAACCCAGTGTCTTAAAAACTCTGAGGATAGCACTATTGTTATTAGACCCACAGATAAGGGCGGCACAATTGTGGTGTTGGATTATACCCAATACCAGATGGAAACCATGTGACAACTTGATGATGGACACACACCTATCAGAAATATACATATAACCCCACCAATACATTCAAGAAACAAGTCGATAAAATTCTTGGGTTTGCCTTACAATGCAAACATTATTGATGATAATACTTTCAATTTTTTGACAGTCAACAATCCGTTTGGCCTATATTTTATCTCTTACCCAAGATTCATAAATCTGTAGACAATCCCCCTGAGTGTCCAGTTGTGTCAGCCAGGGGCTCATTGTTTCAACCATTAGTTGAATATATTGACTATTTCCTACAACTTGTAGTTCAGGCCACTTCTTCATATCTTTGAGATTCTTCTGAACTCATCTCCCAGCTTACATTATTGAATAATTTACAGCCAACAGACATCTTAGTATATAACTATCATTCCACATAAGCATGGCTTGCAGATAATCAGGAGGCTCTTGATACACAACAAACATTATACAGGACCAACAACTGAATTTTTGATACACCTGATGGAATTCTGCCTGGAGAAGAATTATTTTCGCTTTGAGAATAGTTTATATCTGCATCATATGCCAATATCTACATGGCAATGTATGAACAAGAGCATATTCTCCTCCAGGATCAGGACTCTATTAGGTTTTATTGCTGTTATATCAACAATATTTCTTTCATGTAATTAGCAAGAGTCCATGAGCTAGTGACGTATGGGATATACATTCCTACCAGGAGGGGCAAAGTTTCCCAAACCTCAAAATGCCTATAAATACACCCCTCACCACACCCACAATTCAGTTTTACAAACTTTGCCTCCCATGGAGGTGGTGAAGTAAGTTTGTGCTAGATTCTACGTTGATATGTGCTTCGCAGCAGGCTGAAGCCCGGTTTTCCTCTGAGTGCAGTGAATGTCAGAGGGATGTGAAGAGAGTAATGCCTATCTGAATACAATGGTCTTCTTCTAGGGGATCTATTTCATAGGTTCTCTGTTATCGGTCGTAGAGATTTCTTCTACCTCCCTTTTCAGATAGACGATATACTCTTATATACCATTACCTCTACTGATTCTCGTTTCAGTACTGGTTTGGCTATCTACTATATGTAGATGAGCGTCTTAGGGTAAGTAAGTCTTATTTTATTTATGACACTCTAAGCTATGGTTGGGCACTTTATATGTAAAGTTCTAAATATATGTGTTTAAACTTATATTTGCCATGATTCAGGATAATCAGTATTCCTTCATTCAGACTGTCAGTTTCATTATTTGGGATAATGCATATGAATAAATAATTTTTTCTTACCTTAAAAATTTTCAATTGACTTTTTTCCCTGCGGGCTGTTAGGCTCGCGGGGGCAGAAAATGCTTCAATTTATTGCGTCATTCTTGGCGCAAACTTTTTTTGGTGCAAAATTTTGTCATTTCCGGCGCCATAGTTGACGCCGGAAGTTTGTTCGTGGTTGCGTCATTTTTTGACGTATGTGTGTCACAGACGTTTTTTTGCGCCAAATGTTTTTTGCGCCATGTAGAAAATTGGGAAGCGGATTATCTCAGTTGCCAGACGTTACATCCGGGCAAATGGTCTCTTCACCCAGAGGTATTTCTTCAGATTGTTCAAATCTGGGGACTTCCAGAAATAGATCTGATGGCCTCTCATCTAAACAAGAAACTTCCCAGGTATCTGTCCAGATCCAGGGATCCTCAAGCGGAAGCAGTGGACGCATTGTCGCTTCCTTGGAATTATCAACCTGCATATATCTTTCCGTCTCTAGTTCTTCTTCCAAAAGGGATTTCCAAAATTCTAATGGAACGTTCGTTTGTATTGCTGGTGGCTCCAGCATGGCCTCACAGGTTTTGGTATGCAGATCTCGTTCAGATGGCAAGTTGCCAACCTTGGACACTTCTGTTAAGGCCAGACCTTCTATCTCAAGGCCCATTTTTCCATCAGGATCTCAAATCATTAAATTTGAAGGTATGGAGATTGAACGGCTGATTCTTAGTCATAGAGGTTTCTCTGACTCAGTGATGAATACTATGATACAGGCTCGTAAATCTGTGTCTAGGAAGATTTATTACCGAGTCTGGAAGACTTACATTTCTTGGTGTTCTTCTCATAAATTCTCTTGGCATTCTTTTAGAATTCCTAGAATTTTACAGTTTCTTCAGGATGGTTTGGATAAGGGTTTGTCTGCAAGCTCTTTGAAAGGTCAAATCTCTGCTCTTTCTGTTCTTTTTCACAGAAAGATTGCTAATCATCCTGATATTCATTGTTTTGTACAGGCTTTGGTTTGTATCAAGCTTGTCATTAAGTGAATCTCTCCTCCTTGGAGTCTTAATTTGGTTCTGAGGGCTTTACAGGCTCCTCCGTTTGAACCTATGCATTCTCTGGATATTAAATTACTTTCTTGAAGAGTTTCTGAGTTATCTGCTCTTTCTTGTGAATCTCCTTTTCTGATTTTTCATCAGGATAAGGCGGTGTTGCGGACTTCATTTAAATTTTTACCTAAGGTTGTGAATTCTAACAACATTAGTAGAGAAATCGTTGTCCCTTCATTATGTCCTAATCCTAAGAATTCTCTGGAGAGATCTTTACATTCTTTGGATGTAGTAAGAGCTTTGAAATATTATGTTGAAGCTACTAAAGGTTTTAGAAAGACTTCCAGTCTATTTGTTATCTTTTCTGGTTCCAGGAAAGGTCAGAAGGCTTCTGCCATTTCTTTGGCATCTTGGTTAAAATCTTTGATTTATCATGCTTATGTAGAGTCAGGTAAGTCCCCGCCTCAAAGGATTACAGCTCATTCTACTAGGTCAGTTTCTACTTCCTGGGCTTTTAGGAATGAAGCTTCTGTTGATCAAATTTGCAAAGCAGCAACTTGGTCTTCTTTGCATACTTTTACTAAATTCTACCATTTTGATGTTTTCTCTTCTTCAGAAGCAGTATTTGGTAGAAAAGTACTTCAGTCAGCTGTTTCAGTTTGATTCTGCTGCTTATTATTTCATTTTTTTTTTTTTATTTGGGTTGTGGATTATTTTTTCAGCGGAATTGTCTTTATCCCTCCCTCTCTAGTGACTCTTGCGTGGAAGTTCCACATCTTGGGTATCTGCTATCCCATACGTCACTAGCTCATGGACTTTTGATAATTACATGAAAGAAAACATAATTTATGTAAGAACTTACCTGATAAATTCATTTCTTTCATATTAGCAAGAGTCCATGAGGCCCACCCTTTTTTTGTGGTGGTTATGATTTTTTTGTATAAAGCATAATTATTCCAATTCCTTATTTTTTTGATGTTTTCGCTCCTTTCTTATAACCCCACTTCTTGGCTATTCGTTAAACTGAATTATGGGTGTGGTGAGGGGTGTATTTATAGGCATTTTGAGGTTTGGGATACTTTGCCCCTCCTGGTAGGAATGTATATCCCATACGTCACTAGCTCATGGACTCTTGCTAATATGAAAGAAATTAATTTATCAGGTAAGTTCTTACATAAATTATGTTTTTTTTAATTTAGAGAGGTGGTATGGGTATATTATTACAATGGTTTAATCATCTGAATGAGCTTGAGTCCACCGTTCACTTCAAATTGGAAAGTGATTTGGTCAAAATACACTTTTTGAATTCTTTACTACACTTCTTAAGTTTTCATCCTACATTTAAAAAAACTGGGGTGAGCTCCTCACAGCTCCTGCGAGTAGTCCACAACAACACCGAAGATGCTAACAAGAAGACATCATTGAATGAGATGTCTCAACGCTTCCTAGCAAAGGGGCTACCCGAGGACACTGATCCACCAACAATGTGATAAAGCTCATGGTCTATCGCAGAAGAATCTTTCAGAGACAGCCTTAACCAGCTGATACTAGACTCAACTTTATCACCACACATACGCCAGCCTCAGGTGCTATACAGCAGATCATCAAACAGAATTGGCTAACTGTTGCTTCGGACACATGTCTACCATTTGTGGATACTTCACCACCAAGATTGATATACAAAAGATCGAGAAACCTTTGTGACATACTGGTCAAAACTGACCCATTACAATGCTATCAAAAGCGCACCTGGCTACCACAAGGATAGAAGGGTTGCCATAGGTGTGGCAATTGTATGACATGTAATGGCATGTTCACAGGTAATCTATTTCATCACCCACACACCAACAGGACATTCACTATACTGCATCAGCTCACATGGAGGTCTGAATACGTGATTTACATCATCATGTGCCCATGTTCGTTGTATTACTTGGGTAAAACAATAACTACCTTTAGAGAAAGTACTAAACAACCTGTGCCAATATATAACTAAGGTCCCTAGGGGGCGCTTATAATGAGCTACCAAATGTAGAAAGCAAAAAACACATTTGATGTCAATGATATATATATATATATATATATATATATATATATATATATATATATATATATATATATATATATATTTATTTATAAAATATTTTACCAGGAAGGATACATTGAGATGTATCAATGTCCTGGGTCCACAAAACATTGCATTGATACAATAGGGTACAATAAAATTAAAAAACAATAATAATACACAGTAGATGCAAAATTTTTACATAGAACAGGTAAGAAATATATAATCAACCATGACAGGTGCATTCTGTTTTGAGACATGTAGAGAGGGATCTCTTAAAGGATATCAGGCTTGGGGAAGGTTTGAAGTGTGCGGGAGGTCATTCCATAACTGTGGCGCTCGGTAGGAAAAGGAGGATCAAGCTGCTTTCTTTTTGTATTGAGGCAAACTAAATAATGTGCTGGTACTGGATCGGAGGTTATAGGAGGTGGGAATAGCCGGGGAGAGCATTCTGCTCAGGTAGGGTGGGAGCTTCCCAAAAAGGCACTTAAACACAAGGCAGGAAAGATGGAGGGTGCGTCTGGATTCCAGCGTCAGCCAGTTTAGTTCTTTTAGCATTTCACAATGGTGGGTCTTGTAGTTACATTGTAGCACAAAGCGGCAGAATGAGTTATACAATGTATTAAGTTTATTATGAAGGGCTGAGGCAAGATTTGTTTCTGTATAGGGCACCTAATTTTGGATAAAGTTTAGATGCAAGTTTTTCTATGTGGAGGCCAAAAGATAGATTAGGGTCTAAGAACATACCCAAGTATTTGAAAGAGTGGACTGCGGTAAGCGTGCAATTGGATTTTGTTTTGATGCGTAGATGGGAATTTTGTAATTTGTGTAATTTAGGCCCAGTTCCAAAGATCATTGTGACAGTTTTGTCAGTGTTTAGGAAGAGTTTGTTTTTGAGATCCACTTTTCTACCTCTGTGAACTGGTCTTGGAGCACTGCTTCAAGCTGCGGCAGATCAGATTTGTTTGCATAGATAACCGTGTCTTCTGCGTACATGTGTACGGTTGAGGATTTGCAGACATTAGGCAAATCATTTATAAATAATGTGAATAGTAGGGGGCTGAGAATGGAACCTTTGGGAACACCACACGTGACTGGGAGAGGGAGGGAGTCGCTGTCAGAAATGGAGACATATTGTGATTGATCTGATACATATGATCGAAACCAGGTTAACGTACTATCAGCAATGCCAGAGTTTTTTAGTTTGAGCAGTAGTATGTCATGGTCCACTGTGTCAAAAGCCTTAGCAAAATCAAGGAAAATAGCTCCAGTTAGGTCTCCTTGTTCCATGCCAGTTTGGATATCGTTGCAAACTTTTAGGAGGGCAGTTGTAGTGGAGTGATTCTGTCGAAAACCTGATTGATCAGGGGTCAGATAGTTAGAAAGTTGGTAATACTCGCATAATTGCGCATGGATGCATTTTTCTAAGATTTTTGACAATACTGGGAGCAATGATATAGGGCGATAGTTAGAAACCAAGGTTAACTCCCCACTTTTATGAATATGCACTACTCTTGCAGTTTTCCAGAGTTTGGGTATGTATTCAGACACCAAGGATTCGTTAATTAGGGTTGTGACAGGCTTGGCAATTGCTGGTGAACTGAGCTTCAACAGCATTGCTGGGATTTGATCAGGTCCAGACTGGTTTTTCCATTTTTAGATTATTAAGGTGTTTAACGACATTGATGGGTACAGGTCTAAAATTGAACTTCTCTATATTGGGTCTTTACTGTTTTAGTGGGGCCACATTTGTAGCTTCAGGATGCGTGCCATTTATTAGTTTGTCAATCAGGGTGGTGGAGCATCCGACAAAATAACTGTTAAAGGCATTTGCTACTTCTAAGGGGAATTGCAAGTTTTGGTTATCCATATTGGCAGTGGAGGGTTGGGAGTGGATTGGTGGATTTTGTAAGTTACTTATGAGTTTCCAAAGCTTTCTAGGTTAGATATGTTATTGTTCAGATTTTCACAGAAATATTGGGCCTTAGCCAATTTTGTTTGTTTAGTGCATATATTTCGCCATTGTCTATATACACAGTGATCATTCATAGAGTCAGTATGCTTGAACTTTGACCACAATATATATATATATATATATATATATATATATATATATATATATATATATATTTATATATATATGTATAAATATATATATATATATATATATATATATATATATATATATAGTATATACACACGTACACATATACTTTGTAAACCCATAGATAAATCTTCTCCACTGGGAGAATAGGATGTGGTAAATTCTCAGGGCTTTTCTTCTCCTTGATTTTCAGTTGACACACAATCTGTGTGGAAATACAAACATAAAAGGGCTCTTCCTAGTGTTATACTGTGGTGTACCAAGCCAATAGAAGGAAGGAAAATTGCTGTACCTACAATTGTGGCAGTACCAGGGTGCTGAGTGACACAGGCTGGGATCTCTCAGTGTCCCAGCTCACTGAATTTGCAGGGCTGCTCCTCTCGTTGATATTTCGGTAACAAATCATCTTTGTGGAGACACAAGCAACAGAGGGCGCCTCCTAGTGTAACACTGGTGTACTTCCTCAAGCCTGAGGAAACAGCGAGTTAAAGCTGAGAAACTAGTAGCAAGTGTCTCTAGGGCCAATTGTATCCCCCTATTTTTAAGTATTGTTTTTATATTCTGTTTTAATAAATGAGTCTGCCTGACCACATAACTGTTGGAGCAGTGAGCTGGGTTACTGAGAGATCCCAGTCTGTGTAACTCAGCACATTGGTGCTGCCACAATTGTGAGTACAGTGATTCTCTTCTATTCATCTGTTTAGTACACCAGTGTTACACTAGGAGGCACCCTTTGTCGTTTGTGTCTCCACACAGATTGTTTGTCACCTTTAGAAAAAGATTAGCTAACCATAAGTCCGCCATTCAACAGGCGATTGACAAAGGAGGGTCTGATCAACCTGTGGCGAGGCATTTCCAACAAGCCGGTCATTCCATTTCCTCAATGAGGACTATATTAGTCGATCATATTCCAAAGACTAGATGTGGTGGCGACAGAGCGAAAGCTTTGCTCAGGCTGGAGTCAAGATGGATACACGCATTGGACACATTAGCACTCAGGGGGCTTAATACAATGGTGGATTACAGTTGTTTCTACAAATAAGACTGTGGACATCTTCTCTATGTATGAGGGTTCTACCATGTCCTTGAGACACTTTGTTTTTAACATGTTAACCCATTACAACTATTTAAGCATAACAAGAGTGATATTTTGTCTAACTAATTATCAGGAGATCATTCTAATATGGCCAGTATGTCTTAAAGTTGTAAGAGTTCATATTTAGCTTATGATCGGATAACATGATTTGAGGTTATATTTTTATATGTTTTCTAGTTTGTTATAGTTTCTCCAACATTGGTGTGTCCGGTCCACTGCGTCATCCATTACTTGTGGGGATATTCTCCTCCCCTACAGGGAAAGGCAAGGAGAGCACACAGCAAGAGCTGTCCATATAGCTCCCCCTCTGGCTCCGCCACCCAGTCATTCTCCTTGCCGCTCTGAACAAGTAGCATCTCCACGGGGATGGTGAGGAGTTTGTGGTGTTAGTTGTAGTTTTTTATTTCTTCTATCAAGAGTTTGTTATTTTAAAATAGTGCTGGTATGTACTATTTACTCTGAAACAGAAAGAGATGAAGAGTTCTGTTTAAAATAGAAGTATGATTTTAGCAGCAGTAACTAAAATCTATTGCTGTTCCCACACAGGACTGTTGAGATGAGAGAACTTCAGTTGGGGGGAACAGTTTGCAGACCTTTCTGCTCAAGGTATGACTAGCCATTTTCTAACAAGACTGTGTAATGCTGGAAGGCTGTCATTTTTCCCTCATGGGGATCGGTAAGCCATTTTCTTAGACTTAGAAAGAATAAAGGGCTTATTATGGGCTATTAACTGGTGGACACTCTTAAGGGCTAAATCGATTGTTTATTTAAGTTTTTATTTAAAGTTTGAAGTGGATTTCACACTTTTATTATTTGGGGAACGTTTTTTATCACCAGGCACTAGTTAAGACACCTTCCCAGTCAGGAAGGGCCTTTCACTGTATTAGGCAGAGCCTCATTTTCGCGCCATTATTGCACAGTTTCTTTTAAGTACAGTGCATGCAGATGCATGTGAGAGGGTCTGGTGTCCACTGAAAAAGTTCCTAGAAGGCTTGAAATACCCCCCTGGGATAGTTGAAGTCACAACAAAGGCTGTGGCTGGGACTGTAGTGGGGTTAAAATTGCAAACGGCTCCGGTTTCCACATTTTAAGGGTTAACAGCTTGAAAGCTTGATACTGTGGTGAAAATTTGGTAAAGAGTGGACAATTCTTTCATAGTTTTTCACATATTCAGTAATAAAGTGTGCCCTGTTTAACATTTAAAGAGACCGTAACGGTTTTGTTTTAAAACGGTTTTTGTACTTTATTAACCAGTTTAAGCCTGTTTAACATGTCTGTACCTTCTGATAGATCATGTTCTGTATGTATGGAAGCCAATGTGGTTCCCCCTTCAAATATATGTGATAATTGTGCCATAGCGTCCAAACACAGTAAGGACAGTATTGTTACAAATAGTAAGGTTGCCCAGGATGATTCCTCAGATGAAGGAAGTAGAGAGAGTTCTACATCTTCTCCTTCTGTGTCTATACCAGTTATGCCCGCACAGGCGACCCCTAGTACTTCTAGCGCGCCAATGCTTGTTACTATGCAACAGTTGACGGCAGTAATGGATAACTCCATAGCTAATATTTTATCCAAAATGCCAGCATTTCAGAGAAAGCGCAATTGCTCTGTTTTAAACACTGTAGAGCAGGAGGGCGCTGATGATAATTTTTCTGTCATACCCTCACACCAGTCTGAAGTGGCAGTGAGGGAGGGTTTCTCAGATGGAGAAATTTCTGATACAGGAAGAATTTCTCAGCAGGCAGAACCTGATGTTGTGACATTTAAATTTAAATCAGAGCATCTCCGCGCATTACTTAAGGATGTGCTATCTACTCTGGATGATTGTGACAATCTGGTCATCCCAGAAAACTTGTGCAAGATGGACAAGTTCCTAGAGGTCCCGGTGTACCCTGATGCCTTTCCGATACCTAAACGGGTGGCGGACATAGTGAATAAGGAGTGGCAGAAGCCAGGCATACCTTTTGTCCCTCCTCCTATATTTAAGAAATTGTTCCCTATGGTCGACCCCAGGAAGGACATATGGCAAACAGTCCCTAAGGTCGAGGGGGCAGTTTCTACACTAGCCAAACGCACGACCATTCCCATTGAGGACAATTGTGTTTTCAAAGATCCTATGGATAAAAAATTGGAGGGTTTGCTTAAAAAGATTTTTGTACAGCAAGGTTACCTCCTTCAACCTATTTCGTGCATTATTCCTGTCACTACAGCGGCGTAGTTCTGGTTCGAGGAACTGGAAAAGTCTCTCAGTAGGGAGACTCCGTATGAGGAAGTCATGGACAGAATTCACGCACTTAAGTTAGCTAATTCCTTTATTTTAGACGCCGCTTTGCAGTTAGCGAGATTAGCGGCGAAAAATTCAGGGTTTGCAATTGTGGCGCGCAGAGCGCTCTGGCTAAAGTCTTGGTCGGCGGATGTATCTTCCAAGACAAAATTGCTTAATATCCCTTTCAAAGGTAAGACCCTTTTTGGGCCAGAATTGAAAGAAATTATTTCAGACATCACTGGGGGAAAGCGCCATGCCCTCCCACAGGATAGGCCTTTCAAGGCTAAGAATAAATCCAATTTTCGTTCCTTTCGCAATTTCAGGAACGGACCGGCTTCTAACTCGGCAGCCTCTAGACAAGAGGGTAACGCTTCCCAGACTAAACCAGCTTGGAAACCAATGCAAGGCTGGAATAAGGGTAAACAGGCCAAGAAGCCTGCTGCTGCTACCAAGACAGCATGAAGGGGTAGCCCCCGATCCGGGACCGGATCTAGTAGGGGACAGACTCTCTCTCTTTGCTCAGGCTTGGGCAAGAGATGTTCAGGATCCCTGGACACTAGAAATAGTCTCTCAGGGTTATCTTCTAGAATTCAAGGAACTACCCCCAAGGGGAAGGTTCCACATTTCTCACTTATCTTCAAACCAAATAAGTAGACAGGCATTCTTACATTGTGTAGAAGACCTGTTAAAGATGGGAGTGATACACCCAGTTCCAACTGTGGAACAAGGTCAGGGGTTTTTACTCAAATCTGTTTGTAGTTCCCAAAGAAGAGGGAACTTTCAGACCAATTCTAGATTTAAAAATTCTAAACAAATTTCTCAGAGTTCCATCGTTCAAAATGGAAACCATTCAAACAATTTTACCTACAATCCAGGAGGGTCAATATATGACTACCGTGGATTTAAAGGATGCGTATCTACATATTCCTATCCACAAAGATCATCATCAGTTCCTAAGGTTCGCCTTTCTGGACAAACATCAGTTCGTGGCTCTCCCATTCGGACTAGCCACTGCTCCCAGAATTTTCACAAAGGTGCTCGGGTCCCTTCTAGCGGTTCTAAGACCAAGGGGCATTGCAGTGGCACCTTATCTGGACGACATTCTAATTCAAGCGTCGTCTCTTTCCAAGGCAAAGGCTCATACAGACATTGTTCTAGCCTTTCTCAGATCTCACGGGTGGAAGGTGAACGTAGAAAAGAGTTCCCTGTCTCCGTTGACCAGAGTTCCCTTTTTGGGAACAATAATAGATTCCTTTGAAATGAAGATCTTCCTGACAGAAGTCAGAAAGTCAAAGCTTCTAAATGCTTGTCAAGTTCTTCTCTCTATTCTGCAGCCTTCCATAGCTCAGTGCATGGAAATAGTAGGGTTGATGGTTGCAGCAATGGACATAGTTCCTTTTGCTCGAATTCATCTAAGACCATTACAGCTGTGCATGCTCCAGTAGACAGGATCACCTGTCTCAGGGAATGAGTTTCTGCAGACCAAAGTGGGTCATTGTCACGACCGACGCCAGTCTATCAGGCTGGGGCGCAGTCTGGGATTCCCTGAAAACTCAGGGTTTATGGTCTCGGGAAGAGTCTCTTCTCCCGATCAACATCCTGGAACTGAGAGCGATATTCAATGCTTTCCGGGCTTGGCCTCATCTAGTGAAGGCCGGATACATAAGATTCCAGTCAGATAACATGACGACTGTAGCTTACATCAACCATCAGGGAGGAACAAGGAGTTCCTTGGCGATGAGAGAGGTATCCAAGATCATCAAATGGGCGGAGGATCACTCCTGCCACCTATCTGCAATCCACATCCCAGGAGTAGACAACTGGGAGGCGGATTATCTGAGTCGTCAGATTTTCTATCCGCGGGAGTGGGAATTCCACCCGGAGGTGTTTGCCCAGTTGACTCAATTATGGGGCATTCCAGACATGGATCTGATGGCGTCTCGTCAGAACTTCAAGGTTCCTTGCTACGGGTCCAGATCCAGGGATCCCAAGGCCACTCTAGTGGATGCATTAGTGGCGCCTTGGTCGTTCAACCTAGCTTATGCGTTTCCACCGTTCCCTCTCCTTCCCAGGCTTGTAGCCAGGATCAAACAGGAGAAGGCCTCGGTGATTCTGATAGCTCCTGCGTGGCCGCGCAGGACTTGGTATGCAGACCTGGTGAATATGTCATCGGCTCCACCATGGAAGCTACCTTTGAGACAGGATCTTCTAGTACAAGGTCCATTCGAACATCCAAATCTAATTTCTCTGCAGCTGACTGCTTGGAAATTGAACGTTTGATTTTATCCAAGCGTGGGTTTTCAGATTCAGTGATAGATCCAGAAAACCTGTGTCTAGAAAGATTTACCATAAAATATGGAAAAGATATATCTGTTGGTGGGAATCCAAGGGATTCTCCTGGAGTAAGATTAAAATTCCTAAGATCCTCTCCTTTCTCCAAGAAGGTTTGGATAAGGGATTGTCAGCGAGTTCTCTAAAAGGACAGATTTCTGCTTTATCTGTCTTATTATACAAAAAACTGGCAGCTGTGCCAAAGGTACAAGCTTTTGTACAGGTTTTGGTCAGAATCAAACCTGTTTACAGACCCTTGACTCCTCCTTGGAGTCTAAATTTAGTTATTTCAGTTCTTCAGGGGGTTCCGTTTGAACCCTTACATTCCATAGATATCAAGTTGCTATCTTGGAAAGTTCTGTTTTTGGTTGCTATTTCTTCTGCTAGAAGAGTTTCTGAATTATCTGCTTTGCAGTGTGATCCACCCTATATGGTGTTCCATTCAGATAAGGTTATTTTGCGTACCAAGCCTGGTTTTCTTCCAAAAGTCGTTTCCAACAAGAATATTAACCAGGAAATAGTTGTTCCTTCTCTGTGCCCGAATCCAGTTTCAAAGAAGGAACGTTTGTTACACAATTTAGATGTAGTCCGTGCTTTAAACTTCTATTTAGAAGCAACAAAGAATTTTAGACAAACCTCATCCTTGTTTGTCGTTTACTCTGGTAAGAGGAGAGGACAAAAAGCTATTGCTACCTCTCTTTCTTTCTGGCTGAAAAGCATTATCCGATTGGCTTATGAGACTGCCGGACGGCAGCCTCCTGAACGAATCACAGCTCACTCCACTAGGGCTGTGGCTTCCACATGGGCCTTCAAGAACGAGGCTTCTGTTAATCAGATATGTAAGGCATCGACTTGGTCTTCTCTGCACACTTTTGCCAAATTTTACAAATTTGATATTTTTGCTTCTTCGGAGGCTGTTTTTGGGAGAAAGGTTTTGCAAGCCGTGGTGCCTTCTGTTGAGGTAACCTGATTTGCTCCCTCCCTTCATCCGTGTCCTAAAGCTTTGGTATTGGTTCCCACAAGTAATGGATGACGCCGTGGACCGGACACACCAATGTTGGAGAAAACAGAATTTATGCTTACCTGATAAATTACTTTCTCCAACGGTGTGTCCGGTCCACGGCCCGCCCTGGTTTTTTAATCCGGTTTGAATTTTTTTTCTTTTTCTTTATACACTACAGTCACCACGGCACCTTATAGTTTCTCCTTTTTCTCCTAACCGTCGGTCGAATGACTGGGGGGCGGAGCCAGAGGGGGAGCTATATGGACAGCTCTTGCTGTGTGCTCTCCTTGCCTTTCCCTGTAGGGGAGGAGAATATCCCCACAAGTAATGGATGATGCCGTGGACCGGACACACCGTTGGAGAAAGTAATTTATCAGGTAAGCATAAATTCTGTTTTTAGAGATTTGATCACACGATTCTGCAAAATTAATTGTGATCTCTTCATGCGTTGCTATTATGACAGGTTGTTATGATGTTGCCATAGTTACGGCACCCGTTAATGATGTCATCAACTTGCAACATGTGCCAACGCTTCATTTACATGTCACGAATGTTAAGCAACTTACTCTAACATGCGGTTTACCATCACTATAGCAACGATAATGTTGTGATGATATCAATGCACCTGTTTGACACTCAGATGTTCTTAATTTTAAACTAGGGGGGTCTGTGATCTAATTCAGGTAACACGTAGGGTTATTTATAGGGACTTGTTTGTATAATGTACATTAATTCTTTTTTGTGCAGTTCACTTATACTTGAGTATGCTGTGTGTGGGCTGACGCTGGGAGATGCGGATTGTTCCCCAAGGGCTATCGTTATCTGTAGTAGCTTATAACCGGTCAGGGGAGTGTGTGTTTAAGAGGGGCACATTGGTGTTTTTCGTTATTTGGGTTGTGTGAAAACCGACATGTTTTTCTTCCCATGCGGGTCTCTGTTAGACTCGAGTTACACCCACGATGGGCAGGGCCTGGTTTTGTGCGCTCAGCCGCGCAGTAGTCATCCGGATCCTTGATCGGCAGCAGGTCTTTGGGCTCCGGTGTGGCCTAAGTCAGTTTGTGTATACAAGGGCACAAATAGACTTGGGAGCACTGCTCACGGAAGATTCAGTGTTTGTCTGGGGGCAGGTAGGCGCCGCAGCAGAGCTGTAGCGAGGTGCAAGTGTCTAGAGTTTTATTAAGCTTGGTACATAGCTGAACTGGGCAAACTGAGCAGTATTTGCTAAGTCTTGTATAGCGCTCCTTATTGTTGCAAAATTATTATTGCTGCAAGCAGAAAAATTATTGCGCTTTTATTTTTTAAAGACACAGTAGGCTTCTTTTATTTAAAAAAATTTAATTTAAGATTTGACTTTCAAGGCTAATTATATCAAGTGAAAGACGCCTAATATTGCTATTGCTAGTCTGTTTAACATGGCTGAACTTCAGGAAAGTACCTGTTCTATGTGTTTAGATGCCAATGTGGAACCCCCTCTTACTTTTTGTCCCTCATGTACTGAAAGGGCCTTACAATGTAAAGAACAAATTTTCTTTAATGCAAGTATGTCTAAGGATGCTTCTCAGACTGATGAGAATCAGGGTATGCCGCTACTTTCTCCCCAAGCGTCACAACCTTTAACGCCCACCCAAGCGACGCTGTGTTCCTCAACCGCTTCCACTTCATTTACTCTGCAGGAAATGGCTGCAGTTATGTCATCCATCCTTACAGAAATTTTATCCAAGTTCCCAGTGTTGCAGGGCAAACACAGCAGGACAGAAGCCACTTTGGTTCCTGCGACTTCTGATGCTTTGATGGCTATTTCCGATGTACCCTCACAGGGATCTGATTTGGGGGTTAGGGAACCTCTGTCTGAGGGCGAACTTTCCTACTCGGGAAGTGTTACCTCAGACAGACTCCGACTTTATGTCCTTCAGATTTAAGCTTGAACACCTCCGCCTGTTACTTCGGGAGGTTTTAGCGACTCTGGATGACTGTGACTCTTTTGTGGTACCACCAGAGAAATAGTGTAAGATGGATAAATACTTAGAGGTTCCTTCTTACGCTGATATTTTTCCGGTTCCTAAGAGAATTTCGGAAATTATTACGTGGGAATGGGAAAGACCGGGTATCCCGTTCTCACCTTCTCCTAATTTTAAGAAAATGTATCCTATAGCTGACACTGTTCGGGATTCTTGGCTCACAGTCCCTAAGGTGGAGGGAGCTATATCTACCCTGGCTAAGCGTACAACTATTCCTATTGAGGACAGCTGTGCTTTCAGAGACCCTATGGATAAAAAGTTGGAGGGTCTTCTAAAAAAGTTATTTATTCATCAGGGTTTTCTCTTACAACCGACGGCTTGTATTGACCAGTTACAACTGTGGCTGCCTTTTGGTTTGACGCCTTAGAAGAGTCTCTTAAGACAGAGACTCCTTTAGAGGAAATCTTAGATAGAATTAAAGCCCTTAAGCTGGCTAATTCTTTTATTACAGATGCCGCCTTTCAAATCGCCAAGCTGGCGGCTAAGAATGCATGATTTGCCATTTTAGCGCATAGAGCGTTATGGTTAAAATCTTGGTCTGCTGATGTGTCCTCTAAATCAAAGCTTTTGGCTATTCCTTTCAAAGGAAAGACCCTATTCGGTCCTGACATTACGGGAGGTAAGGGTCATCTCCTACCTCAGGATTAAGCAGCTAAACAAAGGGGTAAACAGAATAATTTTCGTTCCTTTCAAAATTTCAAGGGAGTCCCCTCTTCTTCTTCCGCTAAGCAGGAAGGGAATTTTGCACAAGCCAAGTCCATCTGGATTGGAAGAAGGGTAAACAATCCAAGAAGCCTGCTGCTGCTCCCAAATCAGCATGATGGGGTGGCCCCCGATTCAGGACCAGATCAAGTAGGGGGCAGACTTACTCTCTTTGCCCAGGCTTGTATAAGAGACGTTCAGGACTCCTGGACACTGGAAATAGTGTCCCAAGGGTATCAATTGGAATTCAAAAATTCTCTCCCAAGGGGGAGGTTTCTTCTTTCACGATTGTCTGTAGACCAGATAAAAAGAGAGGCGTTCTTACATTGTGTAAAAGACCTCTCTACTATGGGAGTAATTCGTCCCATTCCAATACAGGAACAGGGGCAGGGGTTTTACTCAAATCTTTTTGTGGTTTCCAAAAAAGAGGTTACATTCCGACCCATTTTAGATTTCAAGAGTCTAAGCAAGTTTCTCAGAGTCCCATCCTTCAAGATGGAGACTATTCGGACAATTCTTCCATTGATCCATGAGGGTCAATATATGACTACCGTGGACTTAAAGGATGCATATCTTCATATTCCTATCCACAAAGATCATCACCAGTTCCTAAGGTTTGCCTTCCTGGACAAACATTTTCAGTTTGTGGCTCTTCCCTTCGGGTTGGCCACAGCACCCAGGATCTTCACGAAGGTTCTAGGGTCTCTACTGGCGGTTCTCAGACCGTGGGGCATTGCAGTGGCGCCTTATCTGGACGATATTCTGATCCAGGTGTCATCTTATCAACTGACAAAATCCCATACAGACATGGTTCTGTCCTTTCTGAGGACTCACGGGTGGAAGGTGAATCTAGGAAAGAGTTCACTAATTCCACAGACAAGGTTTCCTTTCTTGGGAACTCTAATAGATTCTTTATCCATGAAAAAAAATTTGACGTAAGTCAGAAAGTTAAAGATTCTGAATACATGCCGAGCCCTTCAGTCCAATCCTTGGCCATCAGTGGCTCAGTGCATGGAGGTGATTGGATTGATGGTGGCCGCAATGGACATCATTTCGTTTGCTCGTTTTAATCTCAGACCACTACAACTGAGCATGCTCAGGCAGTGGAATGGAGATTATGCAAATTTGTCTCCTCAGATAGATCTGGATCAGGAGACAAGAGACTCTATTCCTTGGTGGTTGTCGCCGGATCATCTGTCCCAAGGGACGTGCTTCTGCAGATCCTCATGGCTGATAGTGACAACGGACGCCAGTCTACTAGGCTGGGGTGCAGTATGGAATTCCCTGAAGGCTCAGGGGGTGTGGACTCAGTCAGAGTCTCTACTTCCAATCAATATTCTGGAATTGAGCAATATTCAATGCGCTTCAGGCTTGGCCTCAGTTGGCTTCGGCCGAATTCATCCGCTTTCAGTCAGACAACATCACGACTGTGGCTTACATCAATCATCATGGAGGAACAAGGAGTTCCTTAGTGATGACAGAAGTATCCAAGATAATTCGGTGGGCGGAGGCTCACTCTTGTTATCTGTCAGAAATCTACATCCCAGGAGTGGACAACTGGGAAGCGGACTTTTTGAGCAGACAGACGTTTCATCCGGGGGAATGGGAACTCCATCCAGAGGTCTTTGCCACTCTGATTCTCAGATGGGGCAGACCGGAGCTGCATTTTATGGCATCTCGTCAGAATGCCAAACTCCTGAGATACGGATCCAGGTCCAGGGATCCTCAGGCCGAACTGATAGATGCCTTGGCAGTGCCTTAGTCATTCAACCTAGCTTATGTGTTTCCACCGTTTACTCTCCTTCCCCGGGTGATTGCTCGGGTCAAACAGGAGAGGGCTTCAGTGATTCTCATTGCTCCTGCGTGGCCTTGCAGGACTTGGTATGCCAATCTGGTGGACATGTCCTCTCTGCCACCATGGAAGCTTCCATTGAGGCAGCATCTTCTCATTCAGGAACCCTTCCATCATCCGAATCTGGTTTTTCTGCAGCTGACTGCTTGGAGATTGAACGCTTGATTTTATCTAAGCGAGGGTTCTCTGATTCAGTCATTGATACCTTGATTCAGGCACGTAAGCCTGTTATCAGAAATATTTACCATAAGATATGGCGTAAATATCTTTATTGGTGGGAATCCAAGGGCTACTCATGGAGTAGGGTTAGGATTCCCAGGATTTTATCTTTTCTCCAAGAAGGATTGGAGAAAGGGTTGTCAGCAAGTTCCTAAAGGGACAGATTTCTGCTTTGTCGATTTTGCTACACAAGAGTTTGGCAGATGTTCCAGACGTTCAATCTTTTTGTCAGGCTCTGACTAGAATCAAGCCTGTGTTTAGACCAATTGCTCCACCCTGGAGTTTGAATTTAGTTCTTAATGTTCTTCAAGGGGTTCCGTTTGAACCCATGCATTCTATAGATATTAAGTTGCTATCTTGGAAAGTTTTTATTTTTGGTTGCTATTTCTTCTGCACGCAGATTTTCTGAGCTTTCAGCTTTACTATGTGATTCTCCTTATCTTATTTTTTATTCTGATAAGGTGGTTTTACATACCAAACCTGGTTTCCTTCCTAAGGTGGTTTCTAATAAGAATATTAATCAGGAAATTGTTGTTCCTTCCTTGTGTCCTAATCCTTCTTCTAAGAAGGAGCGTCTGTTGCATAACTTGGACGTGGTCCGTGCCCTGAAGTTTTACTTGCAGGTGACTAAAGAATTTCGTCGATCATCTTCATTATTTGTTGTTTTTTCTGGAAGACGTAGGGGCCAAAAATCTACAGCTACCTCATTTTCTTTTTGGCTGAAGAGTATCAACCGTTTTGCATATGAGACTGCTGGACAGCAGCCTCCTGAAAGAATTATGGCTCATTCTACTAGGGCTGTGGCTTCCTCATGGGCATTTAAACATGATGCTTCTGTTGAACAGATTTGTACTTGGTCGTCTCTTCACACTTTTTCCAAATTTTATAAATTTGATACCTTTGCCTCGGCCGAGGCTGTTTTTGGGAGAAAGGTTCTTCAAGCAGTGGTGCCTTCCGTTTAGGTTCCTGTCTTGTCCCTCCGTTTCATCCGTGTCCTATAGCTTTGGTATTGTATCCCATAAGTAAGGATGAAATCCATGGACTCGTCATATCTTGTAAAGGAAAAGGAAATTTATGCTTACCTGATAAATTTATTTCTTTTACGATATGACGAGTCCACGGCCCACCCTGTCATTTCTAGGACAGGTATTTATATATTTTTTGTTAAACTTCAGTCACCTCTGCACCTTGGCTTTTCCTTTCTCTTCCTAACTTCGGTCGAATGACTGGAGTGGGAGGGAAGGGAGGAGCTATATATACAGCTCTGCTGTGGTGCTCTTTGCCTCCTCCTGCTGACCAGGAGGCGTAATCCCATAAGTAAGGATGAAATCCGTGGACTCGTCATATCGTAAAAGAAATAAATTTATCAGGTGAGCATAAATTTCCTTTTATGTACAGTATATATGTGTATATTAATATCTCCTGTTTGGTTAGCACACTTGAGGAAACGTGACCAGGTTTGCGCGCGAGTTTCTGGGGGACTACGTTAATGCGGTTGTGATAGTCTATGTTCGGCTTTTGACATGCATTGGGGTAGCGCTCATGAAAAAAACATTTTGCTTTAAACTTGTAATACACACGCAACAAGCTTACTTCTAGCGGTAGTGCAAAATACCACTACACTCGTAATCTAGCCATATATGTGTAGGGAATGTTAATAAAAATACAATAAAAAAAGAAGTCTATAAAGGATGTGACATCCTGAAAAAAAGGGATTTGTAACAGAAAACATAGCTTTATGTTTCAGATGATAAAATAATCCCATAATCCATTTTAAAAGGGTAGAAAGAGACTGTGTTTTGTTTTGTTTTTAAATGTATGTCTATTTTACAGTGTTGGCAAGTTTAAAGGGACAGTAAAATTCAAAATTAAATTGTTATGGTTTAGATAGAACATAGAATTTTAAACAACTTTCCAATTTACTTCTATTATCCCATTTGCTTCATTCTTTTGGTATCCTTTGATGATGATAGACTCCATCTACCAAGCAGTATTTCCAACAATATTTGTAGTAGTATTATACAATGTTGCATATATTGCTGCCATAAAGTACTAAAGAGACATGCATACTCCTGAGCACCATAAACATATTTCTGTTTACTCTTCAATAAAGGATACCAAGAGAACAAAGTAGATTTAAAAACATAAGTAAAGTGGGCAGTTTAAAATTGCATGCTCTGAAATGAAAATTAAATATTTAATTTTCATTTCACTGTCCCTTTAACATCAAAACTAAATCAACAATTTCCACCTAAAGTTATTTTATTTTTTTAAGAATAATTATGTTCCATGTACATTTCAGAATTATAAACACCTGAGATTTTAATGTACAAAAATAAATACAATCTCCCTGCACCAAATAAATACATAAATACACATCATAAATAGAATAAGGGTCTCTGGATGTAGTTTCATAAGTCACAATGCATAATAATTAACATAAATGTCATCGTTATACCTAATCTATTTAGTCCTTTTTAAGATATAAATACAATAATAATTAGTGCTTCACACACAGTGTACTATATAAACCATACCATAATAACATCTAAGCAAGTAAATGTTTTTTACTGTCTTGATGGAGTTTAAGGGGTGAGTAATGCTCAGTAATCCTTTAATAACACACAGCTAATAATTATCATGTTGGGAGGCCTTAGATTAAACCGAAAAATGTATCTATAAAATCTCAATATACTTTAATTGAGAATTTTGTTGATGGAAATTCTTATAATTTTCTCTACTGATAGAATCTAACTCGTTACAGGGACATGTACATAATGTAAACCATGTAATTTCAGAAAGAGAAAGTCCAGTACTTACTTGCAAGCTCTCAGCGAAGATTAAAAACAAAACTGGAAGAGTTAGTTACCGCATCTAGCTAAATGGTACAAGCCCAGGTACCATGTCAAGGTCTCTCCCAAAACCTGGGTCCCTAAAACAGCCATACAATTGCAAGCTCTCAATCAAACAAACTGGGAACAAGTCAGGGTTCACAGACTTATGTAATCACCCTAGACATATACAAAACACGGAAGGGAACTGCACTCTCAGACTGGATCTGGGTACACATCCCATGACCCTGCAACATGCTCAGACCTGGGTGCTATAGTATACATATATATATATACTGTATGTATGTATATGTGTATATACTTATGTGTGGTGTATACGTGTACATGTATATGTGTAGGTGTGTATATGTGTGTGTGTATGTGTGTGTATATATATATATATATATATATATATATATATATATATATATATATATATATATATATATATATATATATATATATATATATATACACACACACACAAATACACACACACACATATATATATATATATATATATATATATATATTCATTAAAATTATGGGGGGAGATAAAAAACTGAAATTAAAATCCTCCATGTCTCAAAATTAAATCAATGTAAATATTTGCATAGGAAATTAGTACATCTAGGCAAATATCCCCGCTTGCTTTCCCCCAGAAATTCTTAATATGCAATGTTTCCAATGCACAAGAGAATTGTGGGTAAGATATGCAAATTATGTACGCAAATTCTCAGTTTTTTTGCTTCAAAAATACTGTTTTAACACAGCGATCCTTTTAAACAGGAATATGACAGCAAACCAGAAATCACTCACTAGACAAGCCTGTTTCGTTCTTTTTGGAACTCATCAGTAGGAGATAGATTTCTGGTTGCTGCATTGGAAAAGCTATTTTCATGGTTAAACCAAAATTCATTAAAATTATGGGGGGAGATAAAAAACTGAAATTAAAATCCTCCATGTCTCAAAATTAAATCAATGTAAATATTTGCATAGGAAATTAGATCATCTAGGCAAGTATCCTACTGATGAGTTCCAAAAAGAACGAAACAGGCTTGTCTAGTGAGGGATTTCTGGTTTGCTGTCATATTCCTGTTTAAAAGGATCGCTGTGTTAAAACAGTATTTTTGAAGCAAAAAAAACTGAGAATTTGCATACCTAATTTGCATATCTTACCCACAATTCTCTTGTCCATTGGAAACATTGCATATTAAGAATTTCTGGGGGAAAGCAAGCAGGGATACTTGCCTAGATGTACTAATTTCCTATGCAAATATTTACATTGATTTTTTATATATATATATATATATATATATATATATATATATATATATATATATATTCATACACACACACTTGTCTGAGGAAGGGGAGTGTGTCCCTGAAACGTCATTTTGTTATATTAAAGTACACTTTGGAAAGTCCAGTGAGTGCCGCCTCTTATCTATTATATTCAACCGTTGGCACCCTGGCGTTTGCTGTTGTGGTGAGAGTGCTCTTTTTTGAATTTTTATATATATATATATATGTGTGTGTGTCTGTGTGTGTCTGTTTGTATTGGTATGTGTGTATATATAACATCCACTGGGGTTTAGCACTCACGATATCCCATATTGTACCTGGGTGCTCAGCAAAACACTACACAGTGTAGTATTTCTTTAATCCATAGGTAGAGCTCAGATATATATCTGAGCTCTACATGCATTACCAGTAGTTGTTCACCACTAAAGCAAAGTATAAAGTTGATTACCAACATCAGTACAACTGCATAGCCCAAAATTAGATCTACGCACAGTGAATTGCAAACACACAGATATTGTGAATCACTGTTATTTCTGCGCTGTTGCAATAACATTTATAATGGGGGGTACAGAAATTTACTGTGCTAATAAATAAAGCAATAGAACTGGGTTGGTAATAAAATATCCTAGGAGTTAAAAACTATACATAATGTTGAATGGATTAAACAAAAAAAAATGAATCTTGTTGTCTTCCTGTAAATGGTTTGTGCTTTAGGGCGCAATGCCCCTCGAAATCTTCGTTTCTATGATTTGTTTTATTTTAACCCCAAAACAGACAATTGCATACTTTAGATATACATATACTGTAGATAGATGGATAGATAGTTTAATGACATACAAGTAATTTAACCATTCCATTTACATTTCTCCATAAACTATAAATAGTAACTTTATGATTGTTTATTGATAACATTTTGAGTATATAAGCAGTTAAACTAACTCTCTCTCTTCTTTTCTTCTTTTAACAGTCGAAAATCTGGACAATACACGATGAACCGTGGCAATTCTAATGAAAAAATAGCATTTAACCGTTCTGGGTCACAAGACTCATTGGATGATCTGTCTTTGGAAGACTACTGGATAGAAGTTGAAGATATTAAGAAAAACACAGATAACAGCAGTCAGGAAGAACAAGCAGTTGTTGTTAAAGTGCCTGATGGTAATAAACTGCTATATCATATGTATATATCAGGGCCTCCCTTAGCATTTGTGGGACCCCTCAACCCATTCCCTATATTCCCCTTCCTCTGTATGTCCTGTCTCCTGTATGGCCAACCCCTTTCCCAACATTCATTGTCCTCTCCCAACATTCATTGTGTTGTGTATAAAGAATAACACTAAATATTACACCTCCTCATACCATAAACACTTCTTCAAAAAATTAAATACAGAATGTACATTGCACATTCACATACCCTCACACATGATGTCAGTCCCCCAATGCGCTTGCCTCGGGCAGGGTTGGTATCTATTGATCTGAAACATTTTCTATTAAAAAAAAATGCTGCTCTAAGTATAGTAGTTACTTAAAGGGACAGTAAACGTACAGAATAATGTTATATAATTCTGCACATAGTGCAGAATTACCGTATTTTTCGCTCCATAAGACGCACCTAGTTTTTAGAGGAAAAAAACAAGAAAAAAATAATAATCTGAATCAAATGGTGTAGAACAGCAGTCAACAGTGGAATAGTGCTGGTTGCTTGCTGCCAGATCAACCATCAATTGATGCCAATATAATTATTATCAGGACAGGAAGGAAACTACCGGTACTGTAACTAGTGAAGAAGTCATTTTTAATTGAATGACTGACACTCATACTGTGTGTTCAAAATTTAATTTCACCCTTTCTGAACCTTTTCCTTAATTACATATGCTGTGTCTTTAAACCAATTATTTTCCCATGTATAGTATCTCCAAGTCAGGACAATCTGCAGTCACATATGTATCAATTTTACAGTCCCTTTAGACTCTTCTGAAAAACTCTTGCAGGAACGATGTAATTAACATATACCAGTAATCCCATGTCTCTCTCTGTATATTGTCAATATGGGAAACAGACCCTTGGCAGCCACAAAATTTGTGAGCAGTTCCGTAATCAATAAAACAGTTTGTCTTACCCCGGTCCACAGAGAGGAACAGACGTAGTCTCAAAGACCCCTGCGTCCGCTGTATCCACTCTCCTCCTCAGGGTAGACTTCCGTCCAGGGCTGCCCGGTCCTTCCTGTTCAATGCCTAATGTCCCGGCTCGTGCCGTAGCCACGCCTACTCGACCCGGTGTTGGGCAGTAAATACAAACATCATACCATAAAATAAACACACCGGGGAGTTATTCCAGTAAAAATTCCACTCTTTATTGGTACACGCTTAAAAGTTTGACTTGTGGATGTTTGCACAAGTCAAACTTTTAAGCGTGTACCAATAAAGCCTCCAGCAAACAAGCACATTTGTATAACGTAACCGGTACAAGTTCCGGTCAGCTTAAAGCAACCTGCTCAACTGAGAGACATTAAAGGGACATAGTAAACTAGTTGCAGAACAACATCAAGCAAGATCTCCTTAACTATTATTAGTTTTTCACTCTGAAATCCTGACACTGTGTGGTGTCATTCACTTCATTTTTTTTATCAAAGGCAATCAATCACATTTGCTCCATAAGACGCACAGACATTTCCCCTTACTTTTGAAGGGGAAAAAAGTGCGTCTTATGGAGCGAAAAATACGGTATATAACATTATCTTAGCGGTAACTTCATAAATTAAAAGCATTGCTAGTTTTTTTTAGTGAAAAGTTGGACTCCACTCCATACTCTGCTGAGCGGGTCTTGTATTTCCAAAGCGCTTCACAGATTTGCTGGCTAGGCACAGCACACCCGATCGCGCCATTGGACTGAATGTAGCTCTCTCCCGCTCTGGTCTAGTAGCGGGCGTGAGCTACATTCAGTCCAATGGCGTGATCAGGCATGCTGTGACTAGCCAGCAAGTCTGCGAAGCACTTTGGAAATCCAAGACCCGCACAGTAGAGCCTGGAGCGGAGTCCAACATTACACTAAAAAAGCAGGCAACGTTTTTTTTTGTATGAAGTTACCGCTAAGATAATGTTATATAATTCTGCACTATGTGCAGAATTATATTACATTATTCTGTAAGTTTACTGTCCCTTTACTAGTACATCTACATCTTATTGTTTGGTTAAGAGACTATAAATTCTCACATACAGGATTTTTAATTGCACTTAAGAGTACAGGGAAAAATAAATATAATATGTAATGGGAATCCAGATACATGTGGCCCTCAATTTACAACGGTTTAATTTGCACCGTTTCAGAATAACAACCTTTTTTTTCCGGTCATGTGACTGCTATTGAAAAGCATTGAGAAGCAGTGCATTGATTAAAAGAGCCAGTAGGTGGAGCTGTCCGCTTGTGTTGCAGCAAAGATATGCAAGCCAAGCAAGCTGAAATTAATCAGTTTAACCAGACCTGAGCTATTGAGCAGATTTCAAAGCAACAAGATTGTCCTGTCTATAAATCAGTCCAGATTGGAATGCATAGAAAGAACTGTTTGCAGAATAATGCAAGTAAAGTCTGTGTTGTGTGATTATTTTATTAGGTTCATAATGCTGTTTAGCATGTAAAGTCTTCATTTCAAAGCTTTAAAAATAATGTATTAGGTTTTACTTATGACAATTTTGAGAGGGGCCAGGAACCTAACTCCCTCACTTCCCATTGACTTACATTATAAACTGGGTTTCAGTTTACAACGGTTTCGATTTACAACCATTCCTTCTGGAACCTAACCCCGGCGTAAACTGAGGGCTACCTGTATCTAGAACCTGTTTGACACATTTATTTTATACATATGTTTAATCTCTTTAAAGCAAGGTGTAATTTAGTGTATCATAATGAACAGCTGAGGAGTTAAAGGGACATTTTACTGTAAAATGTTCTTGTCTTTTAATATGTTCCATTTTTACCTGGTAGAATATCTTAAATTGTTTTATACAACACTTTATTTTGTCATTTAAAGCCACCACCTACACAGAAAATATCTGTACTCCAGTATTAGCTATAGAAATTGTATGTAAATAAGAGAAAGCAGCAGAAATCAACCTTGGAGAAAGTCCAACACATTTGAAAGGATGTTCCCCCAGGTGCTTTGAATATAATTAACTTTTACTAGCTGCGTGCCAAAGTATATTGTTCCTTTTAAAGGGATATTAAACAGTATGAGATTGTAATATAAAATGTTTAGTTATATGTACTTAAAAAAATGTTGCAATATACTTTCATCATTAATTTTGTCCCTTTTTACTGTAATTAAACTATGTTTTTTTTTTTGTTTAAATTCCACTGAGTTTCTATAAAGTAATGGACGCCACCATGTCTAAATTTTAAGTTTTAAGCATATCTCACTGTCCCACTGCAAACAAATAGGGACAGTTATAAAACGGGCAATAAAAGTGACTAATACAAACAAGGTTGTGTAGGTTTACTCGCAGCCTTATTTACACAAACTATACAGATAAATAGAAAACTAGATCAAACGTGGCGGCACCTATTACTTTATTGAATCTAGAGTACTTTATAGAAACTAAACTTTTACACTTTACATCATCAATATTTTCCCAACTAATATCATGGTAAAAAATAAAGCTACATATTACTCTATGGCTAATCTTTGCTTTGAATAAATCATGTCTAATATTTATGTATTGCTTAACAGCCCTTTTAAACTGCTTTGCTGTTCATATAACACATAGAAGAGATGACATTTGTTACACATGTTGCATATAATCAAAGTAGAAAAAAGGATTATTATTTTTTTTGTTTTTTTATATAGCCATTTAGCAGAGTAAAGTAAGGGCCATTTTAAATATTTTTCCTTAAAATATTTGATATGAAGTAAAATAACAGTATTATCTTTGAGTGATTCTTTCTTATCGGAAATATATTTTCTTCATATTCTTTGTTGATAAAAAATAAAGTATACCTGGTTAGTTTCCTCCTGCTTTAAAAAATGTTTTATTTCAGTAGAGCATTTTATTTTTAGATACCCCCCTCCTTATTTAAACGGGTTAAACAAATTGCAGATATATAAAGTCAGCTCCATAGCAACATTGCACTGTTGGTTCACCCGCAGCTAGTTGCATACTTTATCTGAATCACGCAATTTTGTGTACATCGAAAATAATTTCTTGTAGAGCTTATATTGTGATATCGCTATCCCATCTTTAGCCCAAGCTTCAAACTATCATATAGCTTTGGTAATCCAAGTAGCGGAGAACTCAATTGCCATGCTAAATTGTAATGGAAATTTCAAATTCTAAATAAATCTGCAGGGGCTTAGAAACAGGTAATCACATAGATTAAAAAGTATATTAAAGTGATGGTAAATCCAACGCTAGGATTTACCATCACTAAAAATAAAGTTGACTTTAATTGATCAACCATGTAAAAAAAAGTGTGCTAAACTCGCCCTTCCTGTGCCGTTGCACAGAGCTAAACTCAGTGGCTCTGGTTACCCACTGCACATTGATCTTCTACCAATGAGGTGCCGCTTGCACCTCTAAACCAACAGCTGTGTGTGCATAGAGAAACCTGTCAGTTGACATGTATGGCTATTGGTTCAGAGGTGCAAATGTCACCTCATTGAAGGAGATCGGTGTGGTGTTAGCGGCCGGAGCTGCTGAGTTTAGCACTGTGCAATGGGACAGAAAGGATGAGTTTTGCACCTTTTTTTACACTTTTAATCAATTAAAGTCCACTTTATTTTTAGTAAAGGTAAATCCTAGCATTTGTTATATGCTTGGATTTACCATCACTTTAATATATAACAGTGTTAGTTACGCAACACTGAGGAATGGGTAATTAAGGGTTTATTCATCTTTTTAAACAGTAACAATTTTCCAGTAGACTGTCCCTTTAAGTTGGAAGATCTTTAAAAACATTCAAGAAGGAATCATTTAAGAATAATAAGATTGCATGAGAGTAAATTAGACAAAGATTGATGGAAATTTGTAGTTGACTTCGCTTATTTACTTAATATCAACAACCAAGGTTTGCCAATGATGATATAAAGAATACAAAGAATAGGCCCATAGAGGAAGAATAAGGATGGGCTTAAATTGCAGAGACCACAGAGACCACTGATAATGGGAGTCTTAAATTTTCAAGATAAGATCCTGTTGAATAATTCTTGTACAGAATTGAGTATCAATTCATATTCTGAGGACAGGACATTTTTGCTTTTTAATCATTTGCTCAGCAGAAACTGCTAATAAAAGAAAGGAGATGACCATATGTTCTAAATTGATTCAAGAGGGGTAAAATAGCTAAAATGGTATATCCAGATAAAATAGTTTTACAATGGCCCGAAGAAATTAAACCATTTTTTGAAACAGACATACTCTATACTACTATATATATATATATATATATATATATATATATATATGTATATATATATATATATATATATATATATGTGTATATGTATACATACATACATACATACATACATACATACATACATACATACATACATACACACGCACTATAATAACTAGTGTAACTAGAGCTGGAAGGTGTCCAGATTAAATAAAGTTAATGTTTAGTGGAGTACAATATTTTAAATTATGGAGTATTGTTTGTTTGCTGTATATCTTTGGTTGTTTGTTTGCTGTATATCTTAGGTTTATTTGAAAATATCAAACATTTTAAGGCAAAAGAGATATTTTTGGTTCTCTCTCTCTCTCTCTCTCTCTCTTTCTCTCTCTTTCTCTCTTTCTCTTTCTCTCTTTCTCTTTCTCTCTCTCTCTCTTTCTCTCTTTCTCTTTCTCTCTCTTTCTCTTTTTCTTTCTCTCTTTCTCTTTCTTTTTCTCTTTCTCTTTCTTTTTTTCTCTCTCTCTCTTTCTCTTTTTCTTTTTCTCTTTCTCTCTTTCTCTTTCTCTCTTTCTCTTTCTTTCTCTCTTTCTTTCTTTCTTTCTTTCTCTTTCTTTCTTTCTTTCTTTCTTTCTCTTTCTCTTTCTCTTTCTTTCTCTCTTTCTCTTTCTTTCTTTCTTTCTCTTTCTCTTTCTCTTTCTTTCTCTCTTTCTCTTTCTCTCTTTCTCTTTCTCTCTTTCTCTTTCTTTCTCTCTTTCTCTTTCTTTCTCTCTTTCTCTCTTTCTCTCTTTCTCTTTCTCTCTTTCTCTTTCTCTCTTTCTCTTTCTTTCTCTTTCTTTCTCTCTCTTTCTTTCTCTCTCTTTCTTTTTCTTTCTTTCTTTCTTTCTTTCTTTCTTTTTCTTTCGTTTTCTTTCTTTCTCTCTTTTTCTCTTTTTCTCTTTCTCTTTCTTTCTCTCTTTCTCTCTGTCTCTTTCTCTCTGTCTCTCTCTCTCTCTCTCTCTCTCTCTCTCTCTCTCTCTCTCTCTCTCTCTCTCTCTCTCTCTTTCTTTCTCTCTGTCTCTGTCTCTCTGTCTCTCTCTTGTGTGTTTCACATTACAATGATCTCTCCACATAGAAGAATATGTATTGTTTATTTATACATGTAGAAATACATATATATGTTTTTTGGTACACTACATATATAATATATTTTATACACACATGATTATATATAGGTACGATATTTTACTTGGCCTGCAACTTCTTCTGTATATATCTATAAAGGCAAAGGATGGTGAGAACGGTCAAAAACAGCCCACAGACCACCTCCAAAGACCTACAACATCATCTTGCGGCAGATGGTGTCACTGTGCATCGTTCAACAATTCAGTGCACTTTGCACAAGGAGAAGCTGTATGGGAGAGTGATGCGGAAGATGCCTTTTCTGCACACACGCCACAAACGGAGTCCCTTAAGGTATGCAAACGCACACTTGGACAAGCCAGCTTCATTTTGGAAGAAGGTTCTGTGGACTGATGAAACAAAGATTGAGTTATTTGGTCATAACGAGGGGCGTTATGCATGGCGGCAAAAGAACACAGCGTTCCAAGACAAACACTTGCTCCCACAGTAAAATTTGGTTGATGTTCCATCATGCTGTGGGGCCAGTGCCGGTACTGGGAATCTTGTTAAAGTTGAGGGTCGCATGGATTCCACTCAATATCAGCAGATACTTGAGAATAATGTTGAGGAATCAGTCACAAAGTTGAAGTTATGCCGGGGCTGGATATTTCAACAAGACAACAACCCAAACCCATGCTCAAAATCTACTCTGCATTTATGCAGAGGAACAAGTACAATGTTCTGGAATGGCTATACCAGTCCCCAGACCTGAATACCATTGAAAATATGTGGGGTGATTTTAAGCGGGCTGTCCATGCTCGGCAACCATCAAACCTAACTGTACTGGAGATGTTTTGCAAAGAGGAATGGTCCAAAATACCTTCATCCTGAATACAGACACTTATTACAGGCTATAGGAAGCATCTAGAGGCTGTTATTTCTGCTAAAGGAGGCTCTACTAAATATTGCTGCAATATTTCTATTGGGATGCCCAAATTTATGCACCTGTCTAATTTCGTTTTGATGCATATTGCACATTTTCTGTTGATCCAATAAACCTCATTTCACTATGGAAATACTACTGTGTCCTTCAGTTATTTGATAGATCAAAATGAAATTGCTGATCCAAACACCCAATAATTTATAAATGAAAATCATGGAAATTGTCAGGGGTGCCTAAACTTTTGCATACGACTGTATATGTGTTTGTGTGTGTGTGTATATATGTATGTGTGTATGTATGTATGTATGTATGTGTGTATATATATATATATGTGTATATATATATATATATATATATATATATATATGTGTATATATGTATATATATATATATATATATATATATATATATATATATATATATATATATATATATATATATATATATATAATGTCCATTGTAGCAAGAATGAATCCAGTGTAGATCCGGATTCATTCTTGCTACAATGGATCCAGTGTAGATCCAGGTTACCCACCACAGACAGCCAGTGGGTAACCTGGATCTACACCGGATTCATTCTTGCTACAATGGATCCAGTGTAGATCCAGGTTACCCACCACAGACAGCCAGTGGGTAACCTGGATCTACACCGGATTCATTCTTGCTACAATGGACATTATTTGGATTTCTAGCCGTGCACTGAGTGGTTGTTATGGTTGGTGAGTGCTGATCTATTACTTTATTTTTTTATATATATATATATATATATATATATATATATATATATATATATATATACAGGGAGTGCAGAATTATTAGGCAAATGAGTATTTTGACCACATCATCCTCTTTATGCATGTTGTCTTACTCCAAGCTGTATAGGCTCGAAAGCCTACTACTAATTAAGCATATTAGGTGATGTGCATCTCTGTAATGAGAAGGGGTGTGGTCTAATGACATCAACACCCTATATCAGGTGTGCATAATTATTAGGCAACTTCCTTTCCTTTGGCAAAATGGGTCAAAAGAAGGACTTGACAGGCTCAGAAAAGTCAAAAATAGTGAGATATCTTGCAGAGGGATGCAGCACTCTTAAAATTGCAAAGCTTCTGAAGCATGATCATCGAACAATCAAGCGTTTCATTCAAAATAGTCAACAGGGTCGCAAGAAGCGTGTGGAAAAACCAAGGCGCAAAATAACTGCCCATGAACTGAGAAAAGTCAAGCGTGCAGCTGCCAAGATGCCACTTGCCACCAGTTTGGCCATATTTCAGAGCTGCAACATCACTGGAGTGCCCAAAAGCACAAGGTGTGCAATACTCAGATACATGGCCAAGGCAAGAAAGGCTGAAAGACGACCACCACTGAACAAGACACACAAGCTGAAACGTCAAGACTGGGCCAAGAAATATCTCAAGACTGATTTTTCTAAGGTTTTATGGACTGATGAAATGAGAGTGAGTCTTGATGGGCCCGTGGCTGGATTGGTAAAGGGCAGAGAGCTCCAGTCCGACTCAGACGCCAGCAAGGTGGAGGTGGAGTACTGGTTTGGGCTGGTATCATCAAAGATGAGCTTGTGGGGCCTTTTGGGTTGAGGATGGAGTCAAGCTCAACTCCCAGTCCTACTGCCAGTTTCTGGAAGACACCTTCTTCAAGCAGTGGTACAGGAAGAAGTCTGCATCCTTCAAGAAAAACAAGTACTCCACAGCGTGGCTGGCAAAAAAGGGTATAAAAGAAGAAAATCTAATGACATGGCCTCCTTGTTCACCTGATCTGAACCCCATTGAGAACCTGTGGTCCATCATCAAATGTGAGATTTACAAGGAGGGAAAACAGTACACCTCTCTGAACAGTGTCTGGGAGGCTGTGGTTGCTGCTGCACGCAATGTTGATGGTGAACAGATCAAAACACTGACAGAATCCATGGATGGCAGGCCTTTGAGTGTCCTTGCAAAGAAAGGTGGCTATATTGGTCACTGATTTGTTTTTGTTTTGTTTTTGAATGTTGAGATTTTATATTGGTTTCACTGGTAAAAATAAATAATTGAAATGGGTATATATTTGTTTTTTGTTAAGTTGCCTAATAATTATGCACAGTAATAGTCACCTGCACACACAGATATCCCCCTAAAATAGCTATAACTAAAAACTACTCCCAAAACTATTCAGCTTTGATATTGAGTTTTTTGGGTTCATTGAGAACATGGTTGTTGTTCAATAATAAAATTAATCCTCAAAAATACAACTTGCCTAATAATTCTGCACTCCCTGTATATATATATATATATATGTGTGTTTGTGTATGTATATATATATATTTATATGTGTGTGTCTCTTTCTCTCTCTCTCTCTCTCTATCTAATCTATATCTATATCTACAGGGAGTGCAGAATTATTAGGCAAGTTGTATTTTTGAGGATTAATTTTATTATTGAACAACAACCATGTTCTCAATGAACCCAAAAAACTCATTAATATCAAAGCTGAATAGTTTTGGAAGTAGTTTTTAGTTTGTTTTTAGTTATAGCTATTTTAGGGGGATATCTGTGTGTGCAGGTGACTATTACTGTGCATAATTATTAGGCAACTTAACAAAAAACAAATATATACCCATTTCAATTATTTATTTTTACCAGTGAAACCAATATAACATCTCAACATTCACAAATATACATTTCTGACATTCAAAAACAAAACAAAAACAAATCAGTGACCAATATAGCCACCTTTCTTTGCAAGGACACTCAAAAGCCTGCCATCCATGGATTCTGTCAGTGTTTTGATCTGTTCACCATCAACATTGCGTGCAGCAGCAACCACAGCCTCCCAGACACTGTTCAGAGAGGTGTACTGTTTTCCCTCCTTGTAAATCTCACATTTGATGATGGACCACAGGTTCTCAATGGGGTTCAGATCAGGTGAACAAGGAGGCCATGTCATTAGATTTTCTTCTTTTATACCCTTTCTTGCCAGCCACGCTGTGGAGTACTTGGACGCGTGTGATGGAGCATTGTCCTGCATGAAAATCATGTTTTTCTTGAAGGATGCAGACTTCTTCCTGTACCACTGCTTGAAGAAGGTGTCTTCCAGAAACTGGCAGTAGGACTGGGAGTTGAGCTTGACTCCATCCTCAACCCGAAAAGGACCCACAAGCTCATCTTTGATGATACCAGCCCAAACCAGTACTCCACCTCCACCTTGCTGGCGTCTGAGTCGGACTGGAGCTCTCTGCCCTTTACCAATCCAGCCACGGGCCCATCCATCTGGCCTATCAAGACTCACTCTCATTTCATCAGTCCATAAAACCTTAGAAAAATCAGTCTTGAGATATTTCTTGGCCCAGTCTTGACGTTTCAGCTTGTGTGTCTTGTTCAGTGGTGGTCGTCTTTCAGCCTTTCTTACCTTGGCCATGTCTCTGAGTATTGCACACCTTGTGCTTTTGGGCACTCCAGTGATGTTGCAGCTCTGAAATATGGCCAAACTGGTGGCAAGTGGCATCTTGGCAGCTGCACGCTTGACTTTTCTCAGTTCATGGGCAGTTATTTTGCGCCTTGGTTTTTCCACACGCTTCTTGCGACCCTGTTTACTATTTTGAATGAAACGCTTGATTGTTCGATGATCACGCTTCAGAAGCTTTGCAATTTTAAGAGTGCTGCATCCCTTGCAAGATATCTCACTATTTTTTACTTTTCTGAGCCTGTCAAGTCCTTCTTTTGACCCATTTTGCCAAAGGAAAGGAAGTTGCCTAATAATTATGCACACCTAATATAGGGTGTTGATGTCATTAGACCACACCCCTTCTCATTACAGAGATGCACATCACCTAATATGCTTAATTGGTAGTAGGCTTTCGAGCCTATACAGCTTGGAGTAAGACAACATGCATAAAGAGGATGATGTGGTCAAAATACTCATTTGCCTAATAATTCTGCACTCCCTGTATATCTATATCTATATCTATATATATTATGTGTGTGTGTATATATATTTTTTTATAGCCCAAGACCTATCTTTGAGCTCTTTTAACTTTTTTGTGCAATATTTTTTTTTCTCACTATTTTTTATTAGATGCTGAGTGTAAAGTAACTGTACTTTGTAATGTATTTCTTTCCTAAGATATAGTGAGACCACGTTGTCATCAATTACTGTTGGGAATACCACTCCTGGCCAGCAGGAGGAGGCAAAGAGCACCACAGTTAAGCTGTTAAGTGTCACTCCCCTACCCATAATTCCCAGTCATTCTCTTTGCCCCTGTCAATGGAGGATGTTTAGTTCTGGTGTGGGCTGTGGACATAGTGTCTCAGGGTTACAAAATAGAATTCAAGACTTTTCCTCCCTGGGGCAGGTTTCTTCACTCAAGATTATCTGCAGACCAGATAAAAAGAGAGGCATTCTTGAATTGCGTTCTGAACCTTTCTTCCCTGGGAGTAATAGTTCCTGTCCCCAAGAGGGAACAGGGTCTGGGATTCTATTCCAGTCTGTTTGTGGTTCCCAAAAAGAGGGAACTTTTTGTCCTATTTTAGACCTAAAGTGTCTAAACAAGTTTCACACAGGGATCATCACCCGAGATTAGCCTTTCTATACAAACTTTTTTAGTTTGTAGCTCTTCCGTTTGGCCTTGCCACAGCTCCCAGAATATTTTCAAAGATTCTGGGGGCTCTCTTGGCAGTGATCAGGGCGTGGGGAATTGCAGTGGCACCTTACCTGGGTGACATATTGATTCAGGTGCCTTCTTTTCAACAAGCAAACTCTCATACAGAGATCTTGTTGTCTTTTCTACGTTCCCACAGATGGAAAGTGAATCTGGAAAAGAGTTAACTTGTTCCAGCTACATGGGAGGTGTTCTTAGGTACCATAATAGATTCCATGTCTATGAAAAATTTTGTGACGGAGGTCAGAAAATCCAAAATTCTTGCCTCTCTACAGTCTACTGTTCGCTATCAGTGGCTCAATGTATGGAGGTAATTGGTCTGATGGTTGCTTCCGTGGACATCATTCCCTTTGCTCGATTCAATTTGACAGCACTACAGCTATGCATGCTCAGACAATGGAACGGGGACCATTTGGATCTGTCTCAGAGGATAGATCTAGATCAGTCGACAAGATATTTTCTCCCGCTGTGGTGTTCTCAGGAGCATTTATCTTGAGGCACATTCTTCCGGAGACCCTCCTGGGTCATTGTAACCATGGAAGCCAGCCTGCTGGGCTGGGAAGCAGTCTGGGACTCGTTAAAAGTGCAAGGTCTATGGACTCGGGAGGAGTCTGCTTTCCCCATAAATAACTTGGAGTTGAGAGTGATTTACAATGCTCTGATAGCGTGGCCTCAGTTGTCCTTAGCCCGGTTTATCAGGTTCCAGTCGGACAATATCACCTCAGTGGCTTACGTCAACCACCAGGGAGGAACTCAGAGTTCCTTAGCCATGAAGGAGGTGGCTCGGATTATTCAGTGAGTGTAAGTCCACAATTGTTGTCTATCTGCCATCCACATTTCAGGGGTGGACAACTGGGAAGCAGACTTTCTGAGCAGACAGATTTTTCATCCCAGGGAGTGGGCACTCCATCCAGAAGTGTTCTCCAGATTAACCCACAAATGGGGGATGCCGGAGTTGGATCTGATAACGTCTCAACAGAACGCCAAGCTTCCGAGGTACGGTTCAAGGTAGAGAGATCCTCAGGCCGTCCTGATAGATGCTCTGGCAGTGCCTTAGATTTTCAGTCTAGCATAGCTGTTTCCTCCGTTTGCTCTCTTTTCACCAGTCATTGCTCGTATCAAGCAGGAGAAAGCTTCGGTAATTCTAATAGCTCCTGCATGGCCTCGCAGGACCTGTTATGCAGACCTAGTGAAGATAGAACAAAAGATTATACTGGCACTAGGACCTAGTAGAAATAGGAAATAATGAACTGATACTAATGATCAGTCCGGTGCTACCCCCAATATAATAAGCATGAGCAACAAGAGGGAGAAAACAGTAGGGGTTTAGAATAGCACTCTTTCCTAAGATAAGTAGTTAAAATTAAGATAATTAACTTTATTATAATTTATTAAAATAAATTGAGGGAAACCCCTCTATGTAAGTTACAGTACCTAAATAGCCAATAAATTAAAAAGTAAATACCATGCAATCACCCCCCCTGTTTCCAAGCCAATATCTGCAATCGTCGGCATCAGGTGCCAGGAGTGATGACAAAGCAGTTGTGAAACGCGCGTCAGGCGTTCGCTCTGCTTCCTGGTATGTAGATGGTAAAAAAAATAAAAATTTTTTTAACTCTCCTTATAACTGCTGTGATTTCTACGTGGAACGGTTGAACTTACTATATTAATTTACTGGATTTCTAAACTGCTCTCCTAGCAGAACTCTCAATCTAGTTACCTGGGGTTATCTTGTTCATGTGTTCCTGGGTATATATATATTATATCTAAACCTATATGCAATACGGTATTAAAAGGTAATTTAGATTTCTTTTGGGAAATTTTCCCTTACAAGATTGTGATTTTTATATATACGGTATTAGAAGGTACTTAGTTGGTGTAATTTTGAGTTTGGAACTATTTTTTGTTCAGTTTCGTATTAGAAGGTAATCCAACCACTTTGATATAAGTTGCAGCAGGGTTCCACACCCCTAATACGGAATTAACAGGTATTTCAAGATAACATCTCACTTATAGAATTTATAGAACTATCTCTGGGAAAATATTCCCTTACAAGACTACGATATTGTAATAAGATATTAGAAGATAATCAGCTGCTTAACTCGTAAGTCTAAACAGGGTCATATATCCCTGCTAGACTTTATTGCTATTGTGATTTTGAATGGTTTCAGAAGGTAACATTATCTCTTAGATATAAGTTGCAACAGGATATAATATCCGTAATATCATATTTTGAGGTAAAATCTTACTTATATATCTATTTCATGGAAATATTCCCCTGCATGATTGCGACATTACAAAACGGTATTAAGAGGTAATCAGCTGTTTAAAACAGAAGGCTAGACAGGGTTACTTATCCCTGTTAGTTTTCTTTGGTATTGTGATTCTACATGGTTTTCAAATTGTTAAATAGCTAATATAACTGGCTAGCAATACGCTAACTTCTTCCAGCTCAGCCACCTAAGTGGCCATTCTGAAATTGCGAAGACCACCTAATCTCCCTGCCTTGTTAAGTTACACCAATCACTATATTAAATACACTTGTTATTTGATATACCCTCCTCTGTTCCATTATAAGTACAAATACATATGGACATTTTTACCCCATGTAGTAGGCTGTATCTTCTCATAATAGGTGAAGAAATTATGGTAATGTTCCATTTACAATTGTACATTTGCTCAACCTATTTAGGATCTCCTTACTAGTATAAATTCTGTTTCTACACTAAACCGTTTGGAGAGCCTAAGGCCTCTTGTTAACACATACAGGGAGCAGTCCATTAATGTGTGTTTTTACTCTTGCTTTTTAACATGAGTGCTTAGTCACCTTTTATATTAATCAAATTTAGTAAAAGTTAAGTTTTAATTAATTAACCATTCCGGTTTTCCCATCCTCTTACTGACAAATTTGAATAAAAATGTATCTTGAGCGTTCACACTATCCATATATAGTGTGCCATTATAGTGCTTTCTTTTTTGTTTCTCTACTTTTCTTATTACATATATTTAGCACTAGGCACTGCCCCCTTATTTGTATATATTACTATAAGGGGGATTTTGGATATGTGTTCAGTAATTTCCTTTTTTCTCATCAGGGGTGATGAGCATGAACTCAGTTCAAAATTAACACACAACTAAGTGCAAAATTAGCACAAACGCGTTTCGGCCATGCTTATGGCCTTTTTCAATGTAAATGTGGACAAGCCGAAGCCCGAGTGCCACCCGTTTTATATACAGTCAGTAGCAGTTACCATCCTCCAATTATCAGTCAGATTTGTGCAACGTCCTCCATATAACCAATCCAAACTGATTAGCTAGTGTGGCGTGGGCGTGTGATGCACCTCTATTGCGATTGGTTGAAGAGTATTCGTGATGTCATGGAGGGGAAGACGGTGGAGACATTTCCGATTAAACTTTGACAGCTCAGTACAAATAACAATTGCGCACATTGTCTGTCATCAGCTGCGATCGGCTCCCATCTCATATGATATATTTGACAAGGATGCCATCTGTCTCTCTTAGCATCATAGGTTACATGCTTTCCTTCGGCTACAATATCCATATAATATAAGATCCACATATACAGTATATTAATTAGTGTGATATAATGAGGTAGGATCATATATACAGTTGTCCATGCAATGGACTGAATGTCATATTTATTCTATGTCACGTAGAAGCCTGCATATGATGGTATGTAATGAATTAAATCTGATAGTAATCATTAAGGATGGTAATAAGATAGATGTATAGGGTAGCACATACAAATGGGAACCTCACAATGCAATTCATATGTGAATAATTTAAGCATACAAAATGCCTCTTTTAATGATGAATATGAGATTTTTGTGTATAAAAAGTATGGATTACGTATTGATGGCCATTCTGTCTATCATCATATATGAAATACCATTTAACACTCGGTTATATATATACAGTCAATAGCCATTCATTGTAACCTCAAATGATTCATTGAACCTATTACCAAACAAATCCAAAAACAATATTTCAATTCATTAAATGTGTATGTAGTATATTACACATATAGGGGCATAGAAACGGATAGGTCCAATATTTAATAAGGTATGTAAAGGTGTCGTATATGCAGAGTCTCGCATTTAAATACTTCTATGAGATATATAGCATATTAATCATAACATTATTATGTGGGTCCATATCTCTCTCAGCTGGAATAGTAATTATCCATTAATATGAATCATTGTATACCCATTTGGATACATACAATTATTTGGAAGATTGACTTGGAAAATCAATTTAGTTTACGATTTCTTTACAGATAGACCTAATAATTATTAGCCTCATTCATTCCATATGGCATGACTGTATTAAGTCTAAAAATCCAATTGGTTTCTTTTTGAAGCAATATACGTTCACACCCCCCTCCTCTGATCCCAGGTTTAACCTTTCCCAGACCCTAACATTTAAATGCTACTGTTTTGCCGTTATGTGTTAAAAAATTTCTTGCCACACTTGTGATTTGTTTGCCTTTGTCAAGATCTTTATATGCATTACGGATGTTGCTCATATGTTCAGTCATCCTCGTACCCAATTTCCTAGTGGTCATGCCTACAAATAGGCTGTCACATGAGCACAATATGCAGTAAATGACATCAGTACTTTGGCAGTTGATGTGTGTGTTTATTTTCCATTTCTTATGGAATTTATTCATCATGATCTCTTTTTTTTTTAACCATGTATTGGCATATCTTGCAATGTCCACATGGGATGGAACCCCTGTATAAAGGTGTTTTTTTGGCATTCCTGTTGAAGTGGCTTGTAGTGAGGCGATCATTGAGTTTTCTTGCTCTTCTAAATGTGAATGGAGGTCTGTCTGGTATTAGTGATCGAAATTGATCATCCCCCATTAAAATATGCCAATGTTTCTGAAACATATTGGTCAATTGTTTACTTTGGCAATTGTAGGTGGAGATGAATCTAAGTGTATCAGTTGAAGTGTGCTCTTTCGGTTGTAAGAGATCTGTCCTGTCTTTAGCTAAAGCTTTATGATAAGCCTTAGCCAGTAGCTTTCTAGAATTGCCATGTTTTAGGAGTCTGTCCCTTAAATCAATAGCTGCCTTTTTAAAAGGTTCTAGTGTAGTGCTATTTCTCTTGATTCTTAGATATTTACCATAAGGAAGACCTCTAATAGTAGAATGGTGGTGATGACTAGAGGCATGCAAAATGTTGTTACTAGCCGTTGGCTTTCTATAGACTTCAGTTGTCAAATTGTTATCAACCTAATATATATACCTGATAAAGAAATTTATCAGGTAAGCATAAATTTCGTTTTTTGTTGTATTTTGTGATACTTTTTTTTGTGTATCTTAAAATCAGACATATAATAAAAATTCTAGGAACCTAAGTTCTGGGGTCTGCTTCGTATTGATATGAGGTATTCATTTGATCTGACTTTCTGATTTATTTTAGTTTTTTTTATAAATTCTACTTTTGTAGAAGAACGTGACATTGCATTTGATCCTGTTTTTTGCATTAATATTATGTATAATTAAAAATGATTATGCATAATTAAAATATTTTGTTGTAGGCATTGTGACATACACTTGCTTATTTTCTTTGATCGTTTATACCCATCTAATCTTTATACTAATATGCTTTATTTTTTTTTTCTTCTCTTTTTCTTGTTCTGGAAAAATGAATTAATAAAAAAAATTCAAAACTGACTATGAGCAGTTAGAAGAAAAAAATGATGAAAGTACATTGCATTTTTTGTTTTTTTAAGTCTGAAATTGTGGATATTCCAGTTCTGAGAACAACTTGCCACACATAAGTCCTTAACAGGCCTTGGCAGGGTTGATCCGATAAGAATAGCTAAACAATTGATATTTTACTTACAAAATGTTAGTGTCTTGTCTTCTCCAGCAACACGTTCGGATTGGCTGCTCCATATAAGGCAAATGTTGAGGGGTTGGCTGTTGAAAAACAATTGCAGCAAACAAGGTGTTAAAAAATAAATAAATAAATAGTATGTTAATTTTAACACTGCATACAACTCCTTTAATTAAATATTGTTTACTGTCCCTTTAATAAATCAAATTTCCACTAGCCATTGGCAAGTGGAAATTTAATGGTGGCGAGTGAAAGTTAGTGAATGTTGAGTCTGAAGTCTGGTGGCATATTGTAAGTAGCAAAGTTGGCACATTGTATTTGCAGAATGTACATTCCTATTGAAGCACTGACAAACACACATTTTGGGCTATGTGCTAAACCTTTTATCTAAAGGGATATTATATAGCAATAAAAGTACAAGGATATGTTATTCCTCTAGGGCTGTAGAAACCCCATTAGTGCATTAGACTGTTTTTTGAGAGGGTAAACGGGGGAGATAGAGACATTGCAGAGGAGAAGAGAGAGTTAAGAGAGAATGTAGAAAAACAAGTGAAGCTATATGAGAGAGGATAGATAGAGAGTAAAGAGAAGATATAGCTTGAGAGAGAAGTTAGAGGGTAAAAAATAGATTAAATAGAGAGGAGGAAGTGGAGAAAGAGAGTTACGAGAGAGAAGGGAGAGATAATTATTTAAATAAATAATTAAATCTCCAGGTCTGCTGTGACCTTCCATGACTGTCAGCACTCTCTGCATTCTCTCAGTTAAACAACTTCCATTTTCTATCCAGCTGTTGTCTTCCCCAGAAACTCTAGTTGATGTTTCTAACCACTATGAACTTATTTTTGTTAGTTTATTACTGTATGTAGCATTATTAGATGGCCAAGCAACATATTTGCTGGACAACCTACTGTTATTGTCAGGATTATTATTATTATTCCTCCACTTTTTCTATTGCGCATAATTCTTGAACTGCTAATGTAAAGCTCTTGAAATCAGGTATGCTGGTACAGCCTATTGCTCTGCTACATCTCCTGCAATATTGACTCATAGGTCCATAGCAGTGGAGCAAGTGTAAAAATAAATCTGTCAAATAAATATAAAACAGTATAAGATTGAAATAAACATTTTTTAATTATGTGTAGTTAAACATTTTAAATATACTTTTATTATTTAATTTGTCCACATTTACTGTAATTTATATCTTTAAAATATATATAATATAAATTTATATATATATATATATATATATATATATATATATATATATATATATATATAAAAATATATAAATGTCAGTTTTCTTAAAGTGAAGGTCCATTTTGATGAATTAATGCCCGGTTTTTAATAAACCTATTAAAAACAAGGGCACTTTAATTCATCAAAATTGACATTTCACTGTTTTCTTCAAAAACGTACCTTTTAATCCTGAATGCCGCTCCAGCGATTCCCCCGGCCGTCCGAAGCCTCTGCAGACGTCAGAAATGATGAATCGGGCTTTCTCCAATCACAGCTTCTTGGCCTGATGCAACAATGTGATTGGAGGAAGCCGGATTCGTCATTTTGGACCCTCGAAGACGGCTTGCGACGGGCGGAGGAAGTGCCGGAGCGGCTACCAGGATTAAAAGGTACGTTTCTGAAGAAAACGGTGAAATGTCAATTTTGATGAATTAAAGTGCCCTTGTTTTTAATAGGTTTATTAAAAGCCGGGCACTAATTCATCAAAATGGACCTTCACTTTAATTCCACTGAGTTTCTAAAAAGTAATTGGCATTTGGCAATACCATGTTTGAACTTAAGTATTCCCACTTATCTCACTCCCCTGATGAGGACAAATAGGGGCAAATATAAAGCAAACAATAAAAGAGATTGTCCAAACAAGATGTGTGGAACACAGGATTATCTAACTTGGTTTCCATACAGCCTTGTGTTTCTCCATAATTGTTTTCAGCAGAAGAGAGCGATGAATAGAAAACTATTTTAAACATGGCGGGGCACATTACCTTAAATATAGATGATATAAGTTTAAAGGTTTCGTTTTTATAAACAACTAATATTATTATAAAAATATCTCTGTGTTATTCTAAGGCTAAACTTTGTTTTAAATGCATAATTTATGTCTGTCTACCCCTATAACTTCACATTTCTTGCTTTTTTCTGTATTTTTTTAAACTTACATGGACATAAAAGCCAACATGTTTCTTTCATGATTCATATTTAACATATTATTATTATTATCTGTTATTTGTAGAGCGCCAACAGATTCCGCAGCGCTAATTATTTTAAACAACTTTCCAATGTACTTCTATTATCAAATTGTCTTCATTTTCTTGTTATCATTTGTTGAAAAGCAGAAAGGTAAACTCAGGAGTGTGCATGTATCTGCAGCGCTATATGTCAGTAGTTTAACAACAATGTTATACATTAGCAAGAGCACTAGATGCTAGCGCTATTTCATGTAGTGCTCCAGACATGTGCATGCTAGCTATCTAGATATCTCTTCAAATAAGAATAACATGAGAATGAATCAAATTTGATAATAAAATTAAATTGGAAACTTTTTAAAAATCATTTTCTCTATCTGAATCATAGTTTTCATGTCCCTTTTAATTAGACCAATTTTTCTCAATTTGAGTCTCTAAGAAACTCTAACAGTCTGTAGGTGACTGGGCACGATGGTCTGTGTGGTCACACAAGCATCCCCCACCAAAGCCCTACCTTAGACCCCGCTCCTAATCCTACATGTATATTTTTCACAGCTAAGCAGTCATTTTACCCCTTGGCTGCCTATAATATACAAATTACTTTTCATTGGCAAAACAAAAGAGATACAATTATTAAACGGCCTGTCTAAATACTAGACGTTTGACAATCCTATTCCTAGCTAATCTAATTATTGGAAACATTATACTTGTGAATACAGGACTTTGAAAGTTCTTCCATAAGTAAACAGGTAAATCCATCAAAAGTGAAGTTATTTTATGTTACTCTTAAAGGGCTAGTAAACACAGTACATTTGCATAATCAACAAATGCAAGATAACAATGCAATAGCACTTAGTCTGAACTTCACATGAGTATTATATTTTTTTGCTTACAATTTTTTAAAAGTTATGTCTATTTCCACTCCCCCTGTACCATGTGACAGCCATCAGCCAATCACAAATGCATACACGTACCATGTGACCGTCATCAGCCAATCACAAATGCATATATGTTTATTCTGTGAATTCTTGCACATGCTCAGTATGAGCTGGTAACTCAAAAAGTTTAAATATAAAAAGACATTTTGTTAATAGAAGTAAATTGGAAAGTTTTTTTTAAATTGCATGCTCTATCTGAATAATGCAAGTTTAATTTTGACTTGAGTGTCCCTTTAACATACAGAATTACATTTATCAGTAAGAAAAACACTCAACTTGATATATATTCATTTACAGAAGGAGAGCAAGAAGAGGAATGGCTGAAGGAAGCGGGTCTTTCCATTCTATTTGGGGAAAGCACTGCTGACTCCCAAGAAAGCATGGTGTTCCTGTCTACGCTAACACGCACGCAGTCGGCAGCAGTGCAGAAACGGATAGATACATTCACACAGACCTTACGGAAAAAAAACAAGCAACACCAAATCCCTGATGTCAGAGATGTTTTCCGGCAGCCGCAAGAGTTAAAGAAAAAAGTATGTGGTTTACAAGTTTACTTATGAGTCATAGGACAAATCACAAAGATATGCATGAGCTCTACTGCTTCTGTTTATATTTTTAAGTGTTAGCAAGCAATAGCACTGTGCTGCGTAATATGTAATGTAAACATCTTTACACTGATTTTCTTTTTTTATATTTCATTACATTTGTTTAGACTATAGCAGCCTACATACGTTACTTTGTAGCTTAAATATTATAGACTTTTTGCATTTATATAGAGTGCATTTAAAGTGAATGTAAATTTTGATGCTAAAGTGCCCGGGTTTTTAAAAGTTTGATTAAAAACAGGGGCACTTTAATTCATCAAAATTTACATTTCACTCCTGTTGTGAAAAAAAAAACCTTACCTTTTAAACTTGACAGCAGCTCCAGCTTCCTCTGGTCGTTTGCAAGCCATTTCTGATGTCAGAAATGATGGATAGGTCATCCTCCAATCACAGATTCCCCCCCGGGGGAATCAGTGTCTGATTCAACGCCGTGATTGGAGGAAGCCGGATTCCTCATTTTAGACCCAGGAAGAGGCTTTACAACGGGTGGAGGAAGCTGGAGCTGCTGTCAAGATTAAAAGGTAAGTTTTGGGGGGTTTTTCACAACAGGAGTGAAATGTAAATTTTTATGAATTAAAGTGCCCTTGTTTTTAATCGAATTTTTAAAAACTGGGCACTTTAGCATCAAAATTTACATTCACTTTAATTCATAGTGTCTTATATTTTCTGTTTTCTCATGATATTGTTTGGTACCTGATTATATTTTGCAGTGTTATATTTTACAAATTATGCTGAATGGTATAATTACTATGTATCCCCATCCTCATCAGTGATGTGCATCCATCTATGTGTTCCAAAGGCGCATATAACTGACAGGAATTTCACCAGTTTTTTAAACACTGATTGTATATTACCTGTCATTCTACTAAGCAGGGGCTATATTCATACACAATTGTGAGGTCTCTCAGTTGTATCCAGTGCTAAATATATATAATATGCAACAATTTTCTAGATGTTTTAAGATCTTACCAGATGTATGTACAGTACGTTTTAATGTTAATTCTAATAAATATTTTACACTTAACAGTAGAACAGTACCAGGCCAACCTTGGAAGTGTGTGTATAAATCAGTATTTCTACATAGTTTAAAATGATACCTTCCCGTTTGCTAATTAAGTGCCTGTTTTTTATCATTTTCTATCAATTTAGCAATCTAAACAACTATTCCATGAAATATATACTATGTTAAATGTTGCAAGTGTATTTATACTAGCTTATTCACACAACTAGTTATGTCTTGTCAATAGAGAAAACAATTGTGTAATCATACCCTGTTGATTGCTGTTCCTCCTGTTGGTTTAACTAGGAACTGCTGAGCTCATTAGTATAAAATGCATTCTCTATTTAATTTGAATAACGAACACCTACTATCCATCTGGTATGATGAGACACACTGCCCTATCAAATATCTAGATGATATTTTGTTGCTTCACCTCCTCCGCTTTTTATGATGTGCTATTTCTGCACACCCAGATTCTGTAACTACTGTTTACTCTATTTTTATAAGAAACAGACACTGCACATTCATTTGGTACAAGAATGCAAAACTGCCTACCATACTTTTAAGAGAAATAGACACCACCAAGCCCAATTATATAAGGAGAAATTGGACAAGGCCAAGTCTACTAGTATATAACAATGCCTACCTAGTGGTATCAAGAGGAGAATCTACCGCTTGTCCACTGGTTTTCAGCTAAGAGGCCTGTAGAAAAACGTTCTCAATAGTGGTCACATGATAACTTGGAACAGACGCTATTGTGAAAAGGGTCAAATGAAACAGGCGCAAAAGGAGGGCTGGGCTACCTGTATATATTTCCCTGTGATCGTAGAATATGTCAATACCAATCTACTGGTAAGTGGACCACAGGAGGACTGAGCCTAACCAGAGTCCTTGGTCATAAAATGAGAGAAGACAAACCCCACCCTGGCTCCTATGTCTTTCCATCACCCAGCTACCTCCCTGCCCTGCACCCACCAGGGCCCCAGAAATAGGCCACTTCTAGGGCCCCCACTCTCACCTTGGATGAGAAAATATTGACCACATCATTATTGGTATATCAAGGAAACATTAATGGTGCACTGGTATGAATAGATAACAATACCCAGTATTGTAGGATGCATTCTCTTACATAGTGGTACAAAATGATACTTGTTAGAAATTACCACATACACTGATCCCTTACAGTAAAACAAAAATTAACAAATGTATATGGCCATATTAAGGTATGAAAACACCTTATATTTTTTAAAACAATGTACCCATACTTTATACAAGCTTAGTATGATGTTTAAACACAGACAATCAATCTAGTGCAATTTTTTTCCAACTTAATTATATCATCTTTATATTTTAAGGATGAAGATCTGAATGGATTTGAATCAACTGAAACCAAAAATGGAGATCTTAATGACAAATCAGATTGTATGTACTATTTTTTTTTCTCTTTTTCTCTGTTAAGACTTTTTTTGTAATCAATAAGACCAAACATTCTTTTAGTCTGTTTAGATTACCACTTAATCAGATAATGATTATTTCTCTTGTTAAGTGTATCCAGTCCACGGATCATCCATTACTTGTGGGATATTCTCCTTCCCAACAGGAAGTTGCAAGAGGATCACCCACAGCAGAGCTGCTATATAGCTCCTCCCCTCACTGCCATATCCAGTCATTCTCTTGCAACTCTCAACAAAGATGGACGTAGTAAGAGGAGAGTGGTGTATTATAGTTAGTTTTTTAACTTCAATCAAAAGTTTATTTTTAAATGGTACCGGAGTGTACTGTTTATCTCAGGCAGTATTTAGAAGAAGAATCTGCCTGCATTTTCTATGATCTTAGCAGAAGTAACTAAGATCCATGGCTGTTCTCACATATTCTGAGGAGTGAGGTAACTTCAGAGAGGGAATGGCGTGCAGGTTTTCCTGCAATAAGGTATGTGCAGTTAATATATTTCTAGGGATGGAATTTGCTAGAAAAATGCTGCTGATACCGGATTAATGTAAGTTAAGCCTTAAATGCAGTGATAGCGACTGGTATCAGGCTTATTAACAGAGATACATACTCTTATAAAAGTGTAATATAAAACGTTTGCTGGCATGTTAATCGTTTTGATATATATTTGGTGACAAAACTTATTGGGGCCTAGTTTTTTTCCACATGGCTGGTTTGATTTTTGCCTAGAAACAGGCTTTCCACTGTTGCAATATGAGTGGGAAGGGCCTATTTTAGTGCTTTTCTGTGCAGCTAAAAATACTGACAGAGACATTCAGCTTCCCTCTGCATGATACAGGACATCTCTGAAGGGCTCAAAAGGCTTCAAAGTCGTGTTTGAGGAGGGTAACAATCACAGTAGACTGTGGCAGTTGTGACTGTGTTTAAAAAACGTTTTTGTCATTTATTATTCTGTTTTTGTTATTAAGGGGTTAATCATCCATTTGCAAGTGGGTGCAATGCTCTGCTGACTTGTTACATACACTGTAAAAATTTTGTTAGTGTAACTGCCTTTTTTCACTGTTATTTCAAATTTTGTCAAAATTTGTTTCTCTTAAAGGCACAGTAACGTTTTTTATATTGCTTGTTAACTTGCTTTAAAGTGTTTTCCAAGCTTGCTAGTCTCATTGCTAGTCTGTACAAACATGTCTGAAACAGAGGATACTCGTTCATTATGTTTAAAAGCCATGGTGGAGCCCCATAGGAGAATGTGTACTAAATGTATTGATTTCACCTTAAACAGTAAAGATCAGTCTTTATCTATAAAAGAATTGTCACCAGAGGGGTCTGTCGAGGGGGAAGTTATGCCGACTAACTTTCCCCACGTGTCGGACCCTTCGCCTCCCGCTCAAGGGACGCACGCTAATATGGCGCCAAGTACATCAGGGACGCCCATAGCGATTACTTTGCAGGACATGGCTGCAATCATGAATAATACCCTGTCAGAGGTATTATCCAGATTGCCTGAATTGAGAGGCAAGCGCTATAGCACTGGGGTTAGACGAGATACAGAACGCGTAGATGCTGTAAGAGCCATGTCTGATACTGCGTCACAATATGCAGAACCTGAGGACGGAGAGCTTCAGTCTGTGGGTGACGTCTCTGAATCGGGGAGACCTGATTCAGAGATTTCTAATTTTAAATTTAAGCTTGAGAACCTCCGTGTATTGCTTGGGGAGGTATTAGCTGCTCTGAATGACTGTGACACAATTGCAGTGCCAGAGAAATTGTGTAGGCTGGATAAATACTATGCAGTGCCAGTGAGTACTGATGTTTTTCCAATACCTAAAAGGCTTACAGAAATTATTAGTAAGGAGTGGGATAGGCCCGGTGTGCCCTTTTCCCCACCTCCTATATTTAGAAAAATGTTTCCAATAGATGCCACTACACGGGACTTATGGCAGACTGTCCCTAAGGTGGAGGGAGCAGTTTCTACTTTAGCAAAGCGTACCACTATCCCGGTTGAGGACAGTTGTGCTTTTTCAGATCCAATGGATAAAAAATTAGAGGGTTACCTTAAGAAAATGTTTATTCAACAAGGTTTTATTTTACAGCCCCTTGCATGCATTGCGCCTGTCACTGCTGCGGCGGCATTCTGGTTTGAGGCCCTGGAAGAGGCCATCCATACAGCTCCATTGACTGAAATTGTTGACAAGCTTAGAACTCTTAAGCTAGCTAACTCATTTGTTTCTGATGCCATTGTTCATTTGACTAAACTAACGGCTAAGAATTCCGGATTCGCCATCCAGGCACGTAGGGCGCTATGGCTCAAATCCTGGTCAGCTGATGTGACTTCAAAGTCTAAATTACTCAACATTCCTTTCAAGGGGCAGACCTTATTCGGGCCTGGTTTGAAAGAAATTATTGCTGACATTACTGGAGGTAAGGGTCATACCCTTCCTCAGGACAGGGCCAAATCAAAGGCCAAACAGTCTAATTTTCGTGCCTTTCGAAATTTCAAGGCAGGTGCAGCGTCAACTTCCTCTGCTTCGAAACAAGAGGGAACTTTTGCTCAATCCAAGCAGGCCTGGAAACCTAACCAGTCCTGGAACAAGGGCAAGCAGGCCAGAAAGCCTGCTGCTGCCTCTAAGACAGCATGAAGGAGCAGCCCCTATCCGACAACGGATCTAGTAGGGGGCAGACTCTCTCTCTTCGCCCAGGTGTGGGCAAGAGATGTTCAGGATCCCTGGGCGTTGGAGATCATATCTCAGGGATATCTTCTGGACTTCAAAGCTTCTCCTCCACAAGGGAGATTTCACCTTTCAAGATTATCTGCAAACCAGATAAAGAAAGAGGCATTCCTAAGCTGCGTACAAGATCTCCTTGTAATGGGAGTGATCCATCCAGTTCCGCGGACGGAACAAGAACAGGGGTTTTATTCAAATCTGTTTGTGGTTCCCAAAAAAGAGGGAACCTTCAGACCAATTTTGGATTTAAAGATCCTAAACAAATTCCTCAGTTCCGTCATTCAAGATGGAAACTATTCGAACTATTTTACCCATGATCCAAGAGGGTCAGTACATGACCACAGTGGACTTAAAGGATGCCTACCTTCACATTCCGATTCACAAGAATCATCATCAGTTCCTGAGGTTTGCCTTTCTAGACAGGCATTACCAATTTGTAGCTCTTCCATTCGGGTTGGCTACAGCCCCAAGAATTTTTACAAAGGTTCTGGGCTCACTTCTGGCGGTCCTAAGACCGCGAGGCATAGCGGTGGCTCCTTACCTGGACGATATCCTGATACAGGCGTCAAGCTTTCAAATTGCCAAATCTCATACAGAGATAGTTCTGGCATTCCTGAGGTCGCATGGGTGGAAAGTGAACGAAGAAAAGAGTTCTCTATCTCATCTCACGAGGGTTTCCTTCCTAGGGACTCTAATAGATTCTGTAGAAATGAAAATTTACCTGACGGAGTCCAGGTTATCAAAACTTCTAAATGCTTGCCGTGTTCTTCACTCCATTCCGCGCCCCACGGTGGCTCAGTGCATGGAAGTAATCGGCTTAATGGTAGCGGCGATGGACATAGTGCCATTCGCGCGCCTGCATCTCAGACCGCTGCAATTATGCATGCTCAGTCAGTGGAATGGGGATTACACAGATTTGTCCCCTCTACTAAATCTGGATCAGGAAACCAGAGATTCTCTTCTCTGGTGGTTATCTCGGGCCCATCTGTCCAAGGGTATGACCTTTCGCAGACCAGATTGGACAATTGTGACAACAGATGCCAGCCTTCTAGGTTGGGGTGCAGTCTGGAACTCCCTGAAGGCTCAGGGTTCATGGAATATTCTGGAGTTAAGAGCAATATTCAATGCTCTTCTGGCTTGGCCTCAGCTAGCAACACTGAGGTTCATCAGATTTCAGTTGGACAACATCACGACTGTGGCTTACATCAACGATCAAGGGGGAACCAGGAGTTCCCTAGCGATGTCAGAAGTCTCCAAGATAATTCGCTGGGCAGAGACTCACTCTTGCCACCTGTCAGCGATCCATATCCCAGGTGTAGAGAACTGGGAGGCGGATTTTCTAAGTTGTCAGACTTTTCATCCGGGGGAATGGGAACTCCATCCGGAGGTGTTTGCTCAATTGGTTCTCCGTTGGGGCAAACCAGAATTTGATCTCATGGCGTCTCGCCAGAACGCCAAGCTTCCTTGTTACGGATCCAGGTCCAGGGACCCAGAAGCGGCACTGATAGATGCTCTAGCAGCGCCTTGGTTCTTCAACCTGGCTTATGTGTTTCCACCGTTTCCTCTGCTCCCTCGTCTGATTGCCAAAATCAAACAGGAAAGAGCATCGGTGATATTGATAGCGCCTGCATGGCCACGCAGGACCTGGTATGCAGACCTAGTGGACATGTCATCCTTTCCACCATGGACTCTGCCTCTGAGACAAGACCTTCTAATACAAGGTCCTTTCAATCATCCAAATCTACTTTCTCTGAGACTGACTGCATGAGATTGAATGCTTGATCCTATCAAAGCGTGGCTTTTCCGAGTCAGTAATTGATACCTTAATACAGGCACGAAAGCCTGTCACCAGGAAAATTTACAACAAGATATGCGTAAATATCTTCATTGGTGTGAATCCAAGAATTACTCATGGAGTAGGGTTAGGATTCCTAGGATATTGTCCTTCCTCCAAGAGGGTTTGGACAAAGGATTATCAGCTAGTTCTTTAAAGGGACAGATTTCTGCTCTGTCTATTCTTTTACACAAGCGTCTGGCAGAAGTTCCAGACGTTCAGGCATTTTGTCAGGCTTTAGTTAGAATTAAGCCTGTGTTTAAACCTGTTGCTCCTCCATGGAGCTTAAACTTGGTTCTTAAAGTTCTTCAAGGGGTTCCGTTTGAACCCCTTCATTCTATTGATATCAAACTTCTTTCATGGAAAGTTCTTTTTCTGATGGCTATTTCCTCGGCTCGAAGAGTCTCTGAGTTATCTGCCTTACATTGTGATTCTCCTTATCTGATCTTTCATTCAGATAAAGCTGTTCTGCGTTCAAAACCCGGGTTTTTACCTAAGGTGGTTTCTAACAAGAATATCAATCAAGAGATTGTTGTTCCATCATTATGTCCTAATCCTTCTTCAAAGAAGGAACGTCTTTTGCATAATCTAGACGTAGTCCGTGCCTTGAAGTTTTACTTACAGGCTACTAAAGATTTTCGCCAAACATCTAACCTGTTTGTTGTTTACTCTGGACAGAGGAGAGGTCAGAAGGCCTCGGCAACCTCTCTTTCTTTTTGGCTTCGGAGTATAATCCGTTTAGCCTATGAGACTGCTGGACAGCAGCCTTCTGAAAGGATTACAGCTCATTTTACTAGAGCTGTGGCTTCCACCTGGGCCTTTAAAAATGAGGCCTCTGTTGAACAGATTTGCAAGGCTGCAACTTGGTCTTCCCTTCATACTTTTTCCAAATTTTCCAAATTTGATACTTTTGCTTCTTCGGAGGCTGTTTTTGGAAGAAAGGTTCTACAGGCAGTGGTTCCTTCCGTTTAAGTTCCTGCCTTGTCCCTCCCATCATCCGTGTACTTTAGCTTTGGTATTGGTATCCCACAAGTAATGGATGATCCGTGGACTGGATACACTTAACAAGAGAAAACATAATTTATGCTTACCTGATAAATTTATTTCTCTTGTGTATCCAGTCCACGGCCCGCCCTGTCCTTTTCAGGCAGGTCTAAATTTTAATTAAACTACAGTCACCACTGCACCCTATGGTTTCTCTTTTCTCGGCTTGTTTCGGTCGAATGACTGGATATGGCAGTGAGGGGAGGAGCTATATAGCAGCTCTGCTGTGGGTGATCCTCTTGCAACTTCCTGTTGGGAAGGAGAATATCCCACAAGTAATGGATGATCCGTGGACTGGATACACTACAAGATAAATAAATTTATCAGGTAAGCATAAATTATGTTTTTGTTTTAATCTTTCTTAGGAATTTGATTATCTCCTGACTCCCTCATAATATATTGGATATATTCTATCTGAATCATGAAACAAACAAAAAAAGTATTACATGTCCCTTTAAATAAATTTCCATTTTACTTCTATTATCTAATTTCCTTCTCTTGGTTACCTTTATTGAAATACCTACCTAGGTAGGATCAGGAGCAGCAATGCACTACTGGGAGCAAGCAGCTGATTGGTAGCTGCACATATATGCCTCTTGTCATTGTCTCACCATTGTTTTCAGCTAGCTCCCAGTATGGCATTGCTGCTCCTTTAAAAAAAGATACAAAGAGAATAAGGCTAATTTGATAATATAAGTAAATTGGAAAGTTGTCTGAATCTTGAAAGCAAAACTGTGTATCTCATGTCCCTTTAAAGCAGTGTTTCTCAACCGTGGTCCTAAAGTGCCCCTAACAGGCCAGATTTTCATGATATATGAACTAGAGCACAGGTGAAATAATCAACTGCTCAGTTACCAAGGTTACTATCTTACTCTCTTAGCAGGGGTGTGGAATTTTTTTTAAAAAAAACTACTTGTCCAAGGGACTAAAACGGGAGCTCCAATCTACTTGTCCCTCGTGACAATCTACTTGTCCTGATTCGCAAAATAATTTTAACCAAAATTGTATTTAAATAAGGTGTTTATTAATAGCTAATTAGGAGACAGACCTAAAAAATACTTTAATGCAGACATCCTCAAACTTGGCCCTCCAGAGGCTTTGGAACTACATTTCCCATGATGCTCAGCCAGCATATCGGCTGGCTGAGCATTATGGGAAATGTAGTTCCAAAACCTCTGGAGGACCAAGTTTTAGGATGCCTGCATTAAAGTATTAGGTCTACTCTCCAGGGTTAGACCTTAATGTCTCTTTGATGGTAAAAGTGCGGCCACTTATTTTTTTCCTGTTGCTAGATGCCCATGGGGTTTTTTACTACACTCCTCTGTTCCAGTATCCTACCACATGGTCCTAATTCAAGTTGTTCTGTTTTCTGCAGGGCTCATCTGCACATCTCAAGAGAATAGAAAAGTATTCCTCACTATTAAATGCAACCAGGCTTTTTCTTTTAAAAACATTTGTATGTTGTGGGATATCATATCTAGGGATGGGTGAATGTTTCTAAACATTCAAAATTTAAAACAAATTTTTATACATTTGTTCGTTCAAATCGAATTTCGAATGTTTACATAACATTCTAACATTCGATTTTCGAATGTTCGTTTTTGAATTTTTCGTTTACATTCGAAAATATTCGTTCTAATAATAGAATGGTTGGCTTTGTATTATATTCAATATTCAAATTCGATACCTATGTTTCACATTCGATTTCGAAATGTAATTTTCAATTCAATATATCGCATTCGATTTCGAAATGTAATATTCAAATTTGATTCCAATATATCAAATTTGATTTTAATTTTCGAAATAGTATTTCTAAGCTACAATTTTCTTTTGTAATGTAATATTCTAATTAGTTTTTATAATTGTTATCTTATAAATATTAGAATTATTTAATATTCAAATTTAAATATTCAAATCAACTTATTCCCTTCAAAATGTAAATGTTATAGTTGTAGTTGTTAAAAAATAATTTGACAGGTTTAGTTTTGGAAAAAAGGGAAGTACTGGTTTGGTGATAGTGATAGGGTGCTACCTGCTTTTACTTTGTGCATTTATTTAGTTGTTGTTTTTTTTTTTCTAAGAATTTAATTTGAAAAATGATTCATCTTTATATTCATTGTAATTTTTTAAGTCTATTCTACATTAGTGTTTCTTAACCAGAAGTCGCCCTAACAGGCCATCATGATGTCTTAACGAGAGCACAGGTAAAATAATCAGTACCTATGGTGAGAGCCAGGTTAGTTACCATGGTTACTGATTGTTTTACCTGTGCTCCAGTTATATTGCCTACTAGCCTAGGTTTACTTGAGGACTGTGGTTAAGAAGTACTGATGTTCATCATAGAGATGTAGTACTTGTAAAGCAGTAATGTAGTGTGGGTTGTGTTTTACTGTGCTATTCCTGCCTTGTATCTGGGTACTATTGAATGGGATTTTGTCAATATAGGGGCGTGGTACACTTAAGGGATGTGATTTAATTTTATCGAATTTTCTAAAATTGGTACAAATTATTTTCCAATTGTGGCTTTATAATAAGAATATTGATGGATCCATTGACCAGTGTTTACATGTGTAGAGAAATAATTGTGTATAGTGATGATATTATATCAAATAGTGCTTTTTTTGTGATACTAATTATCTTCAATGTGTAAGTGAAAAAAATGATATTAATAGTGCATATATAATTTTATTCTATTGTTTGTATCTGCATTTAGCCTTATAGAAAAAACTAAGTGATTTAAGGTGGTAGTGTTTCCAATTTCAAGGGTACAATAATTTTGTGAATTTTCAATATTCTAGAATTTTTTAAAAGCAAGTGCGTGATGATGTGCTAATTTCCTATAAAGAACTTCTGTGTAAATGTAGGTGTTGTGTTTAGGTGACTGATTAATTGGTAGAATTGTGTCAAGAGAACGGTGACAAAAAATATAATAAAAAAATGACTCTAACTGATATAATCAAAAGAATATGATATTTATTTAAAAAATTGTTATTAGAATTTCTTATATTTGGTAATTACTACTAAATGTCAGAATTTCTCTGGGACGTCTCCCAGATGTACTATGAATATTCAGATGACCATATAAAAGAACTCAATATGTGTCAAGATTATTATAAACAATATATAATCAACACAAAATCAAAGTCAAAAATCAACAATAAAAAATCAAAAATCAACAATAAAAAAAGTCTGTTTTTTTATAAAACTTGAGATAGGGTTCCAAATATCTCTTTGTATTATTTGGTGAATTCAAAACAGGTTGTTGTATTATTTGCTTCTTATATTACTTAGTACCGCTCTTAGTGCTATGCACGCGGCAAGAAAAACAGAGAAGTAACTATGTATGTCCAAAAGCAAGGCTGAATTTTTAGCTGTTACAAACACTCTTGCTTGGAGCTTAATCAATATATAATCCCAGACAATTTAGCTTTCATGTACCGCTCTTAGTGCTGTGCATGCGGTAATTCCAGCGCCTTATTGTATCCTTCAAAGAGGTTTAGGATTACTTTATATTCACCTTTCAAGTGTGGTTATCAACTTTGTTGTACTCACAGTTCTTTTAGTGTTATGGCAGACCGCTTACTGCTTATCCATGTTGTAATTTCACTCCGTTGTCCGTTCTCGGCGTCTGACGTCACACTCCTCCGTGGGAGGTCGTCTTTCAGTGGCAGTGAAATCGCTATTATGTATACGGTCACTTTTTGTTAAGAATAAAAACTGCACTTAGTGCTATGCACGCAGTTGGTGAAAGAGATACTTTGTAATTCCCCAATTGGTGGTGTAATAGAATTGTAAAAATAAAAATAATAACCCGGGTTATTTTTATATCAGATAAAATATGAATATAAGTTCATAGATAAAATGAGAGTCACACAGCTCGACGCGTTTCGCTCTTACCAGAGCTTTATCAAGATCATAGCATAGCACTAAGTGCAGTTTTTATTCTTAACAAAAAGTGACCGTATACATAATAGCGATTTCACTGCAACTGAAAGAAGACCTCCCACGGAGGAGTGTGACGTCAGACGCCGAGAACGGACAACGGAGTGAAAGAACAACATGGAGAAGCAGTAAGCGGTCTGCCATAACACTAAAAGAACTGTGAGTACAACAAAGTTGATAACCACACTTGAAAGGTGAATATAAAGTAATCCTAAACCTCTTTGAAGGATACAATAAGGCGCTGGAATTACCGCATGCACAGCACTAAGAGCGGTACATGAAAGCTAAATTGTCTGGGATTATATATTGATTAAGCTCCAAGCAAGAGGGTTTGTAACAGCTAAAAATTCAGCCTTGCTTTTGGACATACAGTTACTTCTCTGTTTTTCTTGCCGCGTGCATAGCACTAAGAGCGGTACTAAGTAATATAAGAAGCAAATAATACAACAACCTGTTTTGAATTCACCAAATAATACAAAGAGATATTTGGAACCCTATCTCAAGTTTTATAAAAAAACGGACTTTTTTTATTGTTGATTTTTGATTTTTTATTGTTGATTTTTTACTTTGATTTTGTGTTGATTATATATTGTTTATAATAATCTTGACACATATTGAGTTCTTTTATATGGTCATCTGAATATTCATAGTACATCTGGGAGACGTCCCAGAGAAATTCTGACATTTAGTGGTAATTACCAAATATAAGAAATTCTAATAACAATTTTTTAAATAAATATCATATTCTTTTGATTATATCAGTTAGAGTCATTTTTTTATTATATTTTTTGTCACCGTTCTCTTGACACAATTCTACCAATTAATCAGTCACCTAAACACAACACCTACATTTACACAGAAGTTCTTTATAGGAAATTAGCACATCATCACGCACTTGCTTTTAAAAAATTCTAGAATATTGAAGATTCACAAAATTATTGTACCCTTGAAATTGGAAACACTACCACCTTAAATCACTTAGTTTTTTCTATAAGGCTAAATGCAGATACAAACAATAGAATAAAATTATATATGCACTATTAATATCATTTTTTTCACTTACACATTGAAGATAATTAGTATCACAAAAAAAGCACTATTTGATATAATATCATCACTATACACAATTATTTCTCTACACATGTAAACACTGGTCAATGGATCCATCAATATTCTTATTATAAAGCCACAATTGGAAAATAATTTGTACCAATTTTAGAAAATTCGATAAAATTAAATCACATCCCTTAAGTGTACCACGCCCCTATATTGACAAAATCCTTTTAAATATCTTACATATATATAAGTTGGAAGGAGCTTATATAGATAGGGAGTTTGGGATTCTATAGTTCCAGCGCTCTATCCACTCTAAATTAAAAATACTATTGAATGGGCATTGGCAGCCAGTGATGCTGACTGACTAGGGTCTAATTTATATTTGTAGACTACATTTTCTTTTAGATTTGTGAAGTATGATATGTTAAAAAGATACATTTTGATACATTTCGAATACTCTATTTTCAATCGAATGTTTTCGAATGTTATATTTAATTTTCAGAGTCATATTCGAAATAATGCAATCCATTTTGATTTCGAATGTTCATAAAAAATCAAATATATACGTTCAAATTTCTTTGTCTAGACTGCAAAGCATTTTGCAAAACCCTGCTTGCGGCCGAACTTGCTATAATTGGAGGTAAGCTATGGTAGCTCAAACTTCCTCATCCCATTTGACTGTCACCCACTAACGTTTTATCCTCCTTAGTTCATTGCGTCTCAGCTGAACAGAACTCCTTAACACTGACAAGACCAAGCTCACCTGTGAGAGTATGGAGCTTCACTATCTACTGTGCCAGTACTTGGTGTCATCGGTACTTTCTCACCCCAACCTCCGGAGACCTTGCTAATCTCAGTAGTCACCCTCAATCTCCCACAATGGTATTCTCTGTTGCATTCTCTCTCAGTACGTAGCTGCAAGAGAAGCTAGCAGCCCTGACCCTGCATGACACCACTGCAAGAGTCAATCAGCAGGAGGCGGAGACCTGGGGAGATATACCTCTAGATTCCCAGCACTGGGGTGATCTAGTCCATCTTACCCCAGGCTGTAACCATTTGCTGTGTACACACTGCTCAGGCTTCTTTTCCTGCTCAAGTGCTCACACTACTGCCACACCCCCACTGGCCGCTACTAAATAACAAACAAAAACAAAAAAACACTTTAGCACTGCTGCGGTCTGCTAAATGTTAAAAAACAAAAACACATGCCCGGCGCCAAAAACTGCATGTCCTGGGCGTCAGGCAATAGGAAATTGCACATCCCTGCTCTTAGGGGTACTTGAGTACCACTGTTGATATATTCTACTTTAAATAATTATGTTTAAATTACCTTAAAGTGATGGTAAACTTTAGCTAATCAAATGCCATATATGTAATCATTGCCATTAAAAAAGTATATCTGTATCATTTTCTTTCAATCTATCCGTGAAAAGGGTTAAATCTGTGCTTACTGTAATCTTTCTATTACAATGCTATGTTGGCCCACTGGGATGAACTTTTTTTTTGTATGACAATTCCAGTGAACATCCAATCAGTGTGTGTGTCATATGACACTCTTGAAGTCCAGCCCTTTGAAAGCTGTTAGGAAGCCTATGTGAAGAGTGGGTGGGACTGCTCTGTCACAGCCAAGCCAAAAGAGAAAATGGGGGGGAGACAGAAGATATCAAGTAGGATTATATACCTTATATTATAATATATAAATATATATAAATATATATATATATATATATATATATATATATATATATATATATATTAGTTGGTACAGCAGCCTAGATTCACTGAGAAGGTAGTCATTAAAGGGACCGTTTACCCTAAATTTGTCCCCAATGATATATTTTATCCACCGGAGTGTATTAATTTGTTTACAAATAGTACCTTTACTGTTATACCGTCATTTGAAATAGCTGATTTTGCCTGTTGTAATCCTGACCTATACTGAAAGTTTCTTCTTAAGTATAGGGTATAGGCTATAAAAAAAAACTGTGTAAACATAGCCAACAGGAGAAATTACACTGCAGTGGGAGGTAGGAGAGAGCGGAAATAAAATGTTAAAGGGCCACTATAGTCAAAAAGTTACGTTTCATGATTCAGATACAGCAGGCAGTCTAAAAAAAACCTTTCCAATATACTTCATTGTCAAAACATGCACATTCTTTTTATATTTACACTTTCTGAGGCTCCATGTGCACAGTATATATGTTTTTTGTAATCTGCTGATGTCTGTCACATGATACAGAGGGTGGGAAACTTTGAAAATAAGTGTTAATGCATTGTCTTTTGATTACGCATTTCTCAATTATTTAATTCTATTGTATTTAGTAGTTCTTAAAGGGTACTATAAAACTTGATTCCCCTTTATAGGTTTCCAATAACTTATTATTCAAACTAAAGAATATAAAATGAATGAGATATTGTTTCTTTAGGTTTATTTTTGAATATGAACTAGCTGGTTTTGCTTTTTTAAACCACAACCCATTACAGTTGGTTAAGCTTGCAGGGATATCAATTCTTCTTACATTATAACTCTATATGAACACACACACACACACCCTTCTTATGTTATATCTGTTTGTATTACCCCTTCACTGCCGGGACTTTCAGAGAAGTACTTAGAAGGTTCTTAGATACAAGGTAATCACAGAGGTAAAAAGTATATTAATATAACTGTGTTGGTTATGCAAAACTGGGGAATGGGTAATAAAGGGATTATCTATCTTTTAAAACCATAACAATTCTATGGTAGACTGTCCCTTTAAGTAGACAACCCAAGGTATTGATCTAGGCCCATTTTGGTATATTTCATGCCACCATTATATATATATATATATATATATATATATATATATATATATTTTTTTATATATATATATATATATATATATATATATATATATTTATATATATATATATATATATATATATATATATATATATATATATATATATATATATATATATATCCTATTATATAAAAGGCCAAGTGTGTTAGAGACAGCACGAGGACAGAGAGAGGGGGGAGAGAGAGAGAAAAAGAGAGGGGAGAGAGAGAGCAATAGAGAGGGGGAGAGAGAAAAAGAGAGGGGGGAGAGAGCGCAAAAGAGAGGGGGGAGAGAGAACGCAAAAGAGAGGGGGGGACCGCTGTACTGCAAAAAATGGCCTGTGTGAACGGGCTTTAGGACTAGTGTGTGTGTGTGTGTGTATGTATGTATTTATATATGTGTATGTGTCTGTGTGTATGTATATGTATATGTGTGTGTATATATATATATATATATATATATATGTATGTATATGTATATATATGTCTATATATATATATATATATATATATATATATATATATATATATATATGTATATATATATATATAGTTAACTTTTTCACAAACTTTGGGTTTCTCATTGAAATTATTTACATAATTGTGCAATCATAACACAAATGATTGTAAAAGCTTCTCTGGCATTCCCTATGTTCAGGAATAGCAGACATACATGTCTGTGACATTGCTTTTTGGTATATAGAATGCTGCTAATTGCAGCTCTGCACCACTTTTCTCCAACATAGGTGTGTCCGGTCCACGGCGTCATCCTTACTTGTGGGATATTCTCTTCCCCAACAGGAAATGGCAAAGAGCCCAGCAAAGCTGGTCACATGATCCCTCCTAGGCTCCGCCTTCCCCAGTCATTCTCTTTGCCGTTGTACAGGCAACATCTCCACGGAGATGGCTTAGAGTTTTTTGGTGTTTAAATGTAGTTTTTATTCTTCAATCAAGAGTTTGTTATTTTAAAATAGTGCTGGTATGTACTATTTACTCTGAAACAGAAAAGAGATGAAGATTTCTGTTTGTAAGAGGAAAATGATTTTAGCAACCGTTACTAAAATCGATGGCTGTTTCCACACAGGACTGTTGAGAGGAATTAACTTCAGTTGGGGGAAACAGTGAGCAGACTTTTGCTGCTTGAGGTATGACACATTTCTAACAAGACTTGGTAATGCTGGAAGCTGTCATTTTCCCTATGGGATCCGGTAAGCCATTTTTATTAAATAAGAATAAAGGGCTTCACAAGGGCTTTAAAGACTGGTAGACATTTTTCTGGGCTAAAACGATTGATTTATAAGCATTTTTAATAGTTTATAGCTTTGAGGAGTTATTTTATTCTTGGGAATTATGTTGAATAACCGGCAGGCACTGTATTGGACACCTTTTTCTCTGGGGGCCTTCTCTAATCATAGGCAGAGCCTCATTTTCGCGCCACTAATGCGCAGTTGTTTTTGGGAAGCAAGGCATGCAGATGCATGTGTGAGGAGCTCAGATACATAGAAAAAGCTTACTGAAGGCGTCATTTGGTATCGTATTCCCCTCTGGGCTTGGTTGGGTCTCAGCAAAGCAGATACCAGGGACTGTATAGGGGTTAAATATAAAAACGGCTCCGGTTCCGTTATTTTAAGAGTTAAAGCTTTCAAATTTGAACAATTCCTTCATACTTTTTCACATATTCAGTAATAAAGTGTGTTCAGTTTAAAATTTAAAGTGACAGTAACGGTTTTATTTTAAAACGTTTTTTGTACTTTGTTATCAAGTTTATGCCTGTTTAACATGTCTGAACTATCAGATAGACTATGTTCTGTATGTGAGGAAGCCAAGGTTCCTTCTCATTTAAATAGATGTGATGTATGTGACAAAAAATTTAGAGAAAATGATGCCCAAGATGATTCCTCAAGTGAGGGGAGTAAGCATGGTACTGCATCTTCCCCTCCTTTGTCTACGCCAGTCTTGCCCACACAGGAGGCCCCTAGTACATCTAGTGTGCCAATACTCCTTACTATGCAACAATTAACGGCTGTAATGGATAATTCTATCAAAAACATTTTAGCCAAAATGGCCACTTATCAGCGAAAGCGCGACTGCTCTGTTTTAGAAAATACTGAAGAGCATGAGGACGCTGACGATAATGGTTCTGACATGCCCCTACACCAGTCTGAGGGGGCCAGGGAGGTTTTGTCTGAGGGAGAAATTTCAGATTCAGGGAAAATTTCTCAACAAGCTGAACCTGATGTGATTACATTCAAATTTAAATTGGAACATCTCCGCGCTCTGCTTAAGGAGGTGTTATCTACTCTGGATGATTGTGACAATTTGGTCATTCCAGAGAAATTATGTAAGATGGACAAGTTCCTAGAGGTCCCGGGGCCCCCCGAAGCTTTTCCTATACCCAAGCGGGTGGCGGGCATTGTAAACAAAGAATGGGAAAGGCCCGGCATACCTTTTGTCCCTCCCCCTATATTTAAGAAATTGTTTCCTATGGTCGACCCCAGAAAGGACTTATGGCAGACAGTCCCCAAGGTCGAGGGGGCGGTTTCTACTCTAAACAAACGCACTACTATCCCTATAGAAGATAGTTGTGCTTTCAAAGATCCTATGGATAAAAAATTAGAGGGTTTGCTTAAAAAGATGTTTGTTCAGCAAGGTTACCTTCTACAACCAATTTCATGCATTGTTCCTGTCACTACAGCAGCGTGTTTCTGGTTCGATGAACTAGAAAAGTCGCTCAATAAAGATTCTTCTTATGAGGAGATTTTGGACAGAATTCATGCTCTTAAATTGGCTAACTCTTTTACTTTAGACGCCACTTTGCAATTGGCTAGATTAGCGGCGAAAAATTCGGGGTTTGCTATTGTGGCGCGCAGAGCGCTTTGGCTAAAATCTTGGTCAGCGGATGCGTCTTCCAAGAATAAATTGCTTAACATACCTTTCAAGGGGAAAACGCTGTTTAGCCCTGACTTGAAAGAGATTATTTCAGATATCACTGGGGGTACGGGCCACGCCCTTCATCAGGATAGGTCTTTTAAGGCTAAAAATAAACCAAATTTTCGTCCCTTTCGCAGAAACGGACCAGCTCCAAGTTCTACATCCTCTAAGCAAGAGGGTAATACTTCTCAAACCAAGCCAGCCTGGAGGCCAATGCAAGGCTGGAACAAAGGTAAGCAGGCCAAGAAACCTGCCACTGCTACCAAGACGGCATGAGATGTTGGCCCCCGATCCGGGACCGGATCTGGTGGGGGGCAGACTTTCTCTCTTCGCTCAGGCTTGGGCAAGAGATGTTCTGGATCCTTGGGCGCTAGAAATAGTCTCCCAAGGTTATCTTCTGGAATTCAAGGAACTACTCCCAAGGGGGAGGTTCCACAGGTCTCAATTGTCTTCAGACCACATAAAAAGACAGGCATTCTTACATTGTGTAGAAGACCTGTTAAAAATGGGAGTGATTCATCCTGTTCCATTAGGAGAACAAGGGATGGGATTCTACTCCAATCTGTTCATAGTTCCCAAAAAAGAGGGAACATTCAGACCAATCTTAGATCTCAAGATCCTAAACAAATTTCTCAAGGTTCCATCGTTCAAAATGGAAACCATTCGGACAATGCTTCCTACCGTCCAGGAAGGTCAATTCATGACCACGGTGGATTTAAAGGATGCGTATCTACATATTCCTATCCACAAGGAACATCATCGGTTCCTAAGGTTCGCCTTTCTGGACAAGCATTACCAGTTTGTGGCACTTCCATTCGGATTAGCCACTGCTCCAAGAATTTTCACAAAGGTACTAGGGTCCCTTCTAGCGGTGCTAAGACCAAGGGGCATTGCAGTAGTACCTTACTTGGACGACATACTGATTCAAGCGTCGTCCCTACCACAAGCAAAGGCTCATACGGACATTGTCCTGGCCTTTCTCAGATCTCACGGGTGGAAAGTGAACGTAGAAAAAAGTTCTCTATCTCCGTCAACAAGAGTTCCCTTCTTGGGAACAATAATAGACTCCTTAGAAATGAGGATTTCTTTCATGTAATTAACAAGAGTCCATGAGCTAGTGACGTATGGGATATACATTCCTACCAGGAGGGGCAAAGTTTCCCAAACCTTAAAATGCCTATAAATACACCCCTCACCACACCCACAAATCAGTTTTACAAACTTTGCCTCCAAGGGAGGTGGTGAAGTAAGTTTGTGCTAGATTCTACGTTGATATGCGCTCCGCAGCAAGTTGGAGCCCGGTTTTCCTCTCAGCGTGCAGTGAATGTCAGAGGGATGTGAGGAGAGTATTGCCTATTGAATGCAGTGATCTCCTTCTACGGGGTCTATTTCATAGGTTCTCTGTTATCGGTCGTAGAGATTCATCTCTTACCTCCCTTTTCAGATCGACGATATACTCTTATATTTACCATTTCCTCTACTGATTCTCGTTTCAGTACTGGTTTGGCTTTCTACAATCATGTAGATGAGTGTCCTGGGGTAAGTAAGTCTTATTTTCTGTGACACTCTAAGCTATGGTTGGGCACTTTATTCATAAAGTTCTAAATATATGTATTCAAACATTTATTTGCCTTGACTCAGAATGTTCAACTTTCCTTATTTCCAGACAGTCAGTTTCATATTTGGGATTATGCTTTAAATTATCATATTTTGTCTTACCTCAAAAATTTGACTTTTTTCCCTGTGGGCTGTTAGGCTCGCGGGGGCTGAAAATGCTTCATTTTATTGCGTCATTTTTGGCGCGGATTTTTTTGGCGCAAAAATTCATTTCCGTTTCCGGCGTCATACGTGTCGCCGGAAGTTGCGTCATTTTTTGACGTTATTTTGCGCCAAAAATGTCGGCGTTCCGGATGTGGCGTCATTTTTGGCACCAAAAGCATTTAGGCGCCAAATAATGTGGGCGTCTTATTTGGCGCCAAAAAATATGGGCGTCGCTTTTGTCTCCACATTATTTCAGTCTCATTTTCATTTGCTTCTGGTTGCTAGAAGCTTGATGTTTGGCATTTTTTTCCCATTCCTGAAACTGTCTTATAAGGAATTTGATCTATTTTGCTTTATATGTTGTTTTTTCTCTTACATATTGCAAGATGTCTCACGTTGCATCTGAGCCAGAAGATACTACAGGAAAACCACTGCCTGCTGGATCTACCAAAGCTAAGTGTATCTGCTGTAAACTTTTGGTAGCTATTTCTCCAGCTGTTGTTTGTAATAATTGTCATGACAAACTTGTTAAAGCAGATAATATTTCCTTTAGTGATGTACCATTGCCTGTTGCAGTTCCCTCAACATCTAAGGTGCAGAATGTTCCTGATAACATAAGAGATTTTGTTTCTGAATCCATAAAGAAGGCTTTGTCTGTTATTTCTCCTTCTAGTAAACGTAAAAAGTCTTTTAAATCTTCTCTCTCTACAGATGAATTTTTAAATGAACACCATCATTCTGATTCTTTGGACTCTTCTGGTTCAGAGGATTCTGTCTCAGAGATTGATGCTGATAAATCTTCATATTTATTTAAGATGGAATTTATTCGCTCTTTACTTAAAGAAGTACTAATTGCTTTAGAAATAGAGGATTCTAGTCCTCTTGATACTAATTCTATACGTTTGGATAAGGTTTTTAAAGCTCCTGCGGTTATTCCAGAAGTCTTTCCTGTTCCTAATGCTATTTCTGCAGTAATTGCTAAGGAATGGGATAAATTGGGTAATTCATTTACTCCTTCTAAACGTTTTAAGCAATTATATCCTGTTCCGCCTGACAGGTTAGAATTTTGGGACAAAATCCCTAAAGTTGATGGGGCTATTTCTACCCTTGCTAAACGTACTACCATTCCTACGTCAGATGGTACCTCGTTTAAGGATCCTTTAGATAGAAAAATTGAATCTTTTCTAAGAAAAGCTTATCTATGTTCAGGTAATCTTCTTAGACCTGCTATATCATTGGCTGATGTTGCTGCAGCTTCAACTTTTTGGTTGGAAACTCTAGCGCAACAAGTAACAAATCGTGATTCTCATGATATTATTATTCTTCTCCAGCATGCTAATAATTTCATCTGTGATGCCATTTTTGATATTATTAGAGTTGATGTTAGATTTATGTCTCTGGCTATCTTAGCCAGAAGAGCTTTATGGCTTAAGACTTGGAATGCTGATATGGCTTCTAAATCAACTCTACTTTCCATTTCTTTCCAGGGAAACAAATTATTTGGTTCTCAGTTGGATTCTATTATTTCAACTGTTACTGGTGGGAAAGGAACTTTTTTACCACAGGATAAAAAGTCTAAAGGTAAAAACAGGGCTAACAATCGTTTTCGTTCCTTTCGTTTCAACAAAGAACAAAAGCCTGATCCTTCGTCCTCAGGAGCAGTTTCAGTTTGGAAACCATCTCCAGTCTGGAATAAATCCAAGCCTGCTAGAAAGGCAAAGCCTGCTTCTAAGTTCACATGAAGGTACGGCCCTCATTCCAGTTCAGCTGGTAGGGGGCAGGTTACGTTTTTTCAAAGAAATTTGGATCAAATCTGTTCACAATCTTTGGATTCAGAACATTGTTTCAGAAGGGTACAGAATTGGTTTCAAGATAAGACCTCCTGCAAAGAGATTTTTTCTTTCCCATGTCCCAGTAAATCCAGTGAAAGCTCAAGCATTTCTGAATTGTGTTTCAGATCTAGAGTTGGCTGGAGTAATTATGTCAGTTCCAGTTCCGGAACAGGGGATGGGGTTTTATTCAAATCTCTTCATTGTACCAAAGAAGGAGAATTCCTTCAGACCAGTTCTGGATCTAAAATTATTGAATCGTTATGTAAGGATACCAACGTTCAAGATGGTAACTGTAAGGACTATATTGCCTTTTGTTCAGCAAGGGAATTATATGTCCACAATAGATTTACAGGATGCATATCTGCATATTCCGATTCATCCAGATCATTATCAGTTCCTGAGATTCTCTTTTTTAGACAAGCATTACCAATTTGTGGCTCTACCGTTTGGCCTTGCTACAGCTCCAAGAATTTTCACAAAGATTCTCGGTGCCCTTCTGTCTGTAATCAGAGAACAGGGTATTGTGGTATTTCCTTATTTGGACGATATCTTGGTACTTGCTCCGTCTTTACATTTAGCAGAGTCTCATACGAATCGACTTGTGTTGTTTCTTCAAGATCATGGTTGGAGGATCAATTTACCAAAAAGTTCTTTGATTCCTCAAACAAGGGTAACCTTTCTGGGTTTCCAGATAGATTCAGTGTCCATGACTCTGTCTTTAACAGACAAGAGACGTCTAAAATTGATTACAGCTTGTCGAAACCTTCAGTCACAATCATTCCCTTCGGTAGCCTTATGCATGGAAATTCTAGGTCTTATGACTGCTGCATTGGACGCGATCCCCTTTGCTCGTTTTCACATGCGACCTCTTCAGCTCTGTATGCTGAACCAATGGTGCAGGGATTACACGAAGATATCTCAACTAATATCTTTAAAACCGATTGTTCGACACTCTCTAACGTGGTGGACAGATCACCATCGTTTAATTCAGGGGGCTTCTTTTGTTCTTCCGACCTGGACTGTAATTTCAACAGATGCAAGTCTCACAGGTTGGGGAGCTGTGTGGGGATCTCTGACGGCACAAGGAGTTTGGGAATCTCAGGAGGTGAGATTACCGATCAATATTTTGGAACTCCGTGCAATTTTCAGAGCTCTTCAGTTTTGGCCTCTTCTGAAGAGAGAATCGTTCATTTGTTTTCAGACAGACAATGTCACAACTGTGGCATACATCAATCATCAAGGAGGGACTCACAGTCCTCTGGCTATGAAAGAAGTATCTCGAATTTTGGTTTGGGCGGAATCCAGCTCCTGTCTAATCTCTGCGGTTCATATCCCAGGTGTAGACAATTGGGAAGCGGATTATCTCAGTCGCCAAACGTTGCATCCGGGCGAATGGTCTCTTCACCCAGAGGTATTTCTTCAGATTGTTCAATTGTGGGGCCTCCCAGAGATAGATCTGATGGCCTCTCATCTAAACAAGAAACTTCCCAGGTATCTGTCCAGATCCCGGGATCCTCAGGCGGAGGCAGTGGATGCATTATCACTTCCTTGGAAGTATCATCCTGCCTATATCTTTCCGCCTCTAGTTCTTCTTCCAAGAGTAATCTCCAAGATTCTGAGGGAATGCTCGTTTGTTCTGCTAATAGCTCCGGCATGGCCTCACAGGTTTTGGTATGCGGATCTTGTCCGGATGGCATCTTGCCAGCCATGGACTCTTCCGTTAAGACCAGACCTTCTGTCACAAGGTCCTTTTTTCCATCCGGATCTGAAATCCTTAAATTTAAAGGTATGGAGATTGAACGCTTGATTCTTGGTCATAGAGGTTTCTCTGACTCCGTGATTAATACTATGTTACAGGCTCGTAAATCTGTATCTCGAGAGATATATTATAGAGTCTGGAAGACTTATATTTCTTGGTGTCTTTCTCATCATTTTTCTTGGCATTCTTTTAGAATACCGAGAATTTTACAATTTCTTCAGGATGGTTTGGATAAGGGTTTGTCCGCAAGTTCTTTGAAAGGACAAATCTCTGCTCTTTCTGTTCTTTTTCACAGAAAGATTGCTATTCTTCCTGATATTCATTGTTTTGTACAAGCTTTGGTTCGTATAAAACCTGTCATTAAGTCAATTTCTCCTCCTTGGAGTTTGAATTTGGTTCTGGGAGCTCTTCAAGCTCCTCCGTTTGAACCTATGCATTCATTGGACATTAAATTACTTTCTTGGAAAGTTTTGTTCCTTTTGGCCATCTCTTCTGCTAGAAGAGTTTCTGAATTATCTGCTCTTTCGTGTGAGTCTCCTTTTCTGATTTTTCATCAGGATAAGGCGGTGTTGCGAACTTCTTTTCAATTTTTACCTAAAGTTGTGAATTCCAACAACATTAGTAGAGAAATTGTGGTTCCTTCATTATGTCCTAATCCTAAGAATTCTAAGGAGAAATCATTGCATTCTTTGGATGTTGTTAGAGCTTTGAAATATTATGTTGAAGCTACGAAATCTTTCCGTAAGACTTCTAGTCTATTTGTTATCTTTTCCGGTTCTAGGAAAGGCCAGAAAGCTTCTGCCATTTCTTTGGCATCTTGGTTGAAATCTTTAATTCATCTTGCCTATGTTGAGTCGGGTAAAACTCCGCCTCAAAGAATTACAGCTCATTCTACTAGGTCAGTATCTACTTCCTGGGCGTTTAGGAATGAAGCTTCGGTTGACCAGATCTGCAAAGCAGCAACTTGGTCTTCTTTGCATACTTTTACTAAATTCTACCATTTTGATGTATTTTCTTCTTCTGAAGCAGTTTTTGGTAGAAAAGTTCTTCAGGCAGCGGTTTCAGTTTGAATCTTCTGCTTATGTTTTTTGTTAAACTTTATTTTGGGTGTGGATTATTTTCAGCAGGAATTGGCTGTCTTTATTTTATCCCTCCCTCTCTAGTGACTCTTGTGTGGAAAGATCCACATCTTGGGTAGTCATCCCATACGTCACTAGCTCATGGACTCTTGTTAATTACATGAAAGAAAACATAATTTATGTAAGAACTTACCTGATAAATTCATTTCTTTCATATTAACAAGAGTCCATGAGGCCCACCCTTTTTTGTGGTGGTTTTGATTTTTTTGTATAAAGCACAATTATTCCAATTCCTTATTTTATATGCTTCGCATTTTTTCTTATCACCCCACTTCTTGGCTATTCGTTAAACTGATTTGTGGGTGTGGTGAGGGGTGTATTTATAGGCATTTTAAGGTTTGGGAAACTTTGCCCCTCCTGGTAGGAATGTATATCCCATACGTCACTAGCTCATGGACTCTTGTTAATATGAAAGAAATGAATTTATCAGGTAAGTTCTTACATAAATTATGTTTTTTCTGACAGAGGCCAGAAAATCAAAACTTCTAAGCTCTTGTCAAGTACTTCATTCTGTTCTTCTTCCTTCCATAGCGCAGTGCATGGAAGTAATAGGTTTGATGGTCGCGGCAATGGACATAGTTCCTTTTGCGCGAATTCATCTGAGACCATTACAACTGTGCATGCTCAGTCAGTGGAATGGGGATTATACAGACTTGTCTCCGACGATACAAGTAGATCAGAGGACCAGAGATTCACTCCGTTGGTGGCTGACCCTGGACAACCTGTCACAGGGGATGAGCTTCCGCAGACCAGAGTGGGTCATTGTCACGACCGACGCCAGTCTGGTGGGTTGGGGCGCGGTCTGGGAACCCCTGAAAGCTCAGGGTCTTTGGTCTCGGGAAGAATCTCTTCTCCCGATAAATATTCTGGAACTGAGAGCGATATTCAATGCTCTCAAGGCTTGGCCTCAGCTAGCAAAGGCCAAATTCATACGGTTTCAATCAGACAACATGACGACTGTTGCGTATATCAACCATCAGGGGGGAACAAGGAGTTCCCTGGCGATGGAAGAAGTGACCAAAATCATTCAATGGGCGGAGACTCACTCCTGCCACTTGTCTGCAATCCACATCCCAGGAGTGGAAAATTGGGAAGCGGATTTTCTGAGTCGTCAGACATTTCATCCGGGGGAGTGGGAACTCCATCCGGAAATCTTTGCCCAAATAACTCAATTGTGGGGCATTCCAGACATGGATCTGAGGGCCTCTCGTCAGAACTTCAAGGTTCCTTGCTACGGGTCCAGATCCAGGGATCCCAAGGCGACTCTAGTAGATGCACTAGTAGCACCTTGGACCTTCAATCTAGCTTATGTATTCCCACCGTTTCCTCTCATCCCCAGGCTGGTAGCCAGGATCAATCAGGAGAGGGCATCGGTGATCTTGATAGCTCCTGCGTGGCCACGCAGGACTTGGTATGCAGACCTGGTGAATATGTCATCGGCTCCACCATGGAAGCTACCTTTGAGACAGGACCTTCTTGTTCAAGGTCCGTTCGAACATCCGAATCTGGCCTCACTCCAACTGACTGCTTGGAGATTGAACGCTTGATTTTATCAAAGCGAGGGTTCTCAGATTCTGTCATTGATACTCTTGTTCAGGCCAGAAAGCCTGTAACTAGAAAAATCTACCATAAAATATGGAAAAAATATATCTGTTGGTGTGAATCTAAAGGATTCCCATGGAACAAGATAAAAATTCCTAAGATTCTATCCTTTCTTCAAGAAGGTTTGGAGAAAGGATTATCTGCAAGTTCATTGAAGGGACAGATTTCTGCCTTATCTGTTTTACTTCACAAAAAGCTGGCGGCTGTGCCAGATGTTCAAGCTTTTGTTCAGGCTCTGGTTAGAATCAAGCCTGTTTACAAACCTTTGACTCCTTGGAGTCTCAATTTAGTTCTTTCAGTTCTTCAGGGGGTTCCGTTTGAACCCCTACATTCCGTTGATATCAAGTTATTATCTTGGAAAGTTTTGTTTTTGGTTGCAATTTCTTCTGCTAGAAGAGTTTCAGAGTTATCTGCTCTGCAGTGTTCTCCTCCTTATCTGGTGTTCCATGCAGATAAGGTGGTTTTGCGTACTAAGCCTGGTTTTCTTCCTAAGGTTGTTTCTAACAAGAATATTAACCAGGAGATAGTCGTGCCTTCTTTGTGTCCGAATCCAGTTTCAAAGAAGGAACGTTTGTTGCACAATTTGGATGTAGTTCGTGCTCTAAAATTCTATTTAGATGCTACAAAGGATTTCAGACAAACATCTTCCTTGTTTGTTGTTTATTCTGGTAAAAGGAGAGGTCAAAAAGCTACTTCTACCTCTCTCTCTTTTTGGCTTAAAAGCATCATCAGATTGGCTTATGAGACTGCCGGACGGCAGCCTCCTGAAAGAATCACAGCTCATTCCACTAGGGCCGTGGCTTCCACATGGGCCTTCAAGAACGAGGCTTCTGTTGATCAGATATGTAAGGCAGCGACTTGGTCTTCACTGCACACTTTTACTAAATTTTACAAATTTGATACTTTTGCTTCTTCTGAGGCTATTTTTGGGAGAACGGTTTTGCAAGCCGTGGTGCCTTCCATCTAGGTGACCTGATTTGCTCCCTCCCATCATCCGTGTCCTAAAGCTTTGGTATTGGTTCCCACAAGTAAGGATGACGCCGTGGACCGGACACACCTATGTTGGAGAAAACAGAATTTATGTTTACCTGATAAATTACTTTCTCCAACGGTGTGTCCGGTCCACGGCCCGCCCTGGTTTTTTAATCAGGTCTGATGATTTATTTTCTTTAACTACAGTCACCACGGTATCATATGATTTCTCCTATGCAAATATTCCTCCTTTACGTTGGTCGAATGACTGGGGAAGGCGGAGCCTAGGAGGGATCATGTGACCAGCTTTGCTGGGATCTTTGCCATTTCCTGTTGGGGAAGAGAATATCCCACAAGTAAGGATGACGCCGTGGACCGGACACACCGTTGGAGAAAGTAATTTATCAGGTAAACATAAATTCTGTTTTCTATTATTTTCTGGCAGTGGTGGGGATAATCAGGTAGCTTGTAAGGTTAATTTTAGCTTTAGTGTTGAGATTTCCCTACCTAATCCCTCCCAAACGGCTCTCCTCCCTCCCTCACTGGCCACCGCCAGTCTGCCAGTATTCTGTTTTATTATATATATATATATATATATTAGGGTTGCACCGATACCATTATTTTAAGACTGAGTACAAGTACCGATACTTGTTTTCAAATACTTGCCGATACCAATTACTGATACTTTTTTTTTACTGTCATGTGACAGTTTACGAAGCACAATACAGACTAACTATTTAAGATTCCTTCTTTATAATTATGAAGGACTGTAACTCAAAAGACATTATGAAATAATAAAACAGTTTTATTTGTCACAAAGTTCACAGAACATGTTTATAAATAAAAAATATTACAATAAAATATATTAATAACAGCAATACATAACAAATATAAAATTACAACCAACCAAAAGTGCAATACAGTAAAAAATAGAACAGTGCACTGTTTTATCATGGGGAACAACACTATGGGCTAGATTACATTTGACTGGCAAGCTTTACCAATGATCTCATTATATGTCCTACTCCATTAAAGTCTATAGAATTGGAAATGTAAACAGAGCATTGGTAAAGCGTAACAATCAAATGTAATCTAAATCTAGTCTTATAATTGCAGGATGAGTGTTCATTGGAATTAACTTAATTTGTCCTATGAGTACTCTTCCTGCAATTATATAATCTAAGGGTATGGCTGTTCCTCAGAGTACAGTATGTTTTGAACATAATTGTGCAAGATGAGAACTAGCAGTAAAAAAGATAATTAAGCAATAAGAATAGTTTTTCAAAACTTAGTGGCAAGTTCTTTTTAAGGAACAGAACAGAAGCATCTCTGCATGTTCAGCTATTAGTCTGTTTTTGCTATCAGTAAGGAGGTTCGACTCTAAGTTGAACAGTCTTTCACTTTCCACACTACTGCATGGGGCAGAAAGATATTTTTGAGCCATTTTAGCCAGTGCTAGAAATCTCAGTTTATTAACTGCCCAGTACTTCAGGGGTTTGTCTGAACGAGGTACAGTGATCTCTCCTACAATAATACAAATAACAACAATTTGTATTGGCAGAACAATAGTAAACAATTTTTAGTTTACTCTCCACACCAGCTTAAAATGAAATGGGAACATGCAGTTTGAAAAAATGTCACAAGATAGCATATGGGTAGGAAGTGGAGGTATCGGTTTAAGTATCGGTGCATTTAGACGAGTACAAGTACTCATGCAAATACTTGGTATCGGTACCGATACCGATACTAGTATCGGTATCGGTGCAACCCTAATATATATATATATATATATATATATATATATATATATATATATATCTTTCATGTAATTAGCAAGAGTCCATGAGCTAGTGACGTATGGGATATACATTCCTACCAGGAGGGGCAAAGTTTCCCAAACCTCAAAATGCCTATAAATACAACCCTCACCACACCCACAAATCAGTTTTACAAACTTTGCCTCCTATGGAGGTGGTGAAGTAAGTTTGTGCTAGATTCTACGTTGATATGCGCTCCGCAGCAGGTTGGAGCCCGGTTTTCCTCTCAGTGAATGTCAGAGGGATGTGAGGAGAGTATTGCCTATTTGAATTCAATGATCTCCTTCTACGGGGTCTATTTCATAGGTTCTCTGTTATTGATCGTAGAGATTCATCTCTTACCTCCCTTTTCAGATCGACGATATACTCTTATATATATATATACCATTACCTCTGCTGATTTTCGTTTCAGTACTGGTTTGGCTTTCTACAAACATGTAGATGAGTGTCCTGGGGTAAGTAAGTCTTATTTTCTGTGACACTCTAAGCTATGGTTGGGCACTTTTTTATAAAGTTCTAAATATATGTATTCAAACATTTATTTGTCTTGACTCAGAATGTTCAACATTCCTTTTTTTCAGACAGTCGGTTTCATATTTGAGATAATGCATTTGAATCAATCATTTTTTCTTACCTTTAAAAATTTGACTTTTTCCTTGTGGGCTGTTAGTCTCGCGGGGGCTGAAAATGCTTCATTTTATTGCGTCATTCTTGGCGTGGACTTTTTTGGCGCAAAAAATCTTTGTTTCCGGCGTCATACGTGTCGCCGGAAGTTGCGTCATTTTTTGACGTTCTTTTGCGCCAAAAATGTCGGCGTTCCGGATGTGGCATCATTTTTGGCGCCAAAAGCATTTAGGCGCCAAATAATGTGGGCGTCTTATTTGGCGCTAAAAAAATATGGGCGTCGCTTTTGTCTCCACATTATTTTAGTCTCATTTTTCATTGCTTCTGGTTGCTAGAAGCTTGTTCTTTGGCATTTTTTCCCATTCCTGAAACTGTCATTTAAGGAATTTGATCAATTTTGCTTTATATGTTGTTTTTTCTCTTACATATTGCAAGATGTCTCACGTTGCATCTGAGTCTGAAGATACTTCAGGAAAATCGCTGCCTGGTGCTGGAACTACCAAAGCTAAGTGTATCTGCTGTAAACTTTTGGTAGCTATTCCTCCAGCTGTTGTTTGTATTAAATGTCATGACAAACTTGTTAATGCAGAAAATATTTCCTTTAGTAAAGTACCATTACCTGTTGCAGTTCCATCAACATCTAATGTTCATAATGTTCCTGATAACATAAGAGATTTTGTTTCTGAATCCATTAAGAAGGCTATGTCTGTTATTCCTCCTTCTAGTAAACATAAAAAGTCTTTTAAAACTTCTCTTTATCCAGATGAATTTTTAAATGAACATCATCATTCTGATTCTAATGATTCTTCTGGTTCAGAGGATTCTGCCTCAGAGGTTGATGCTGATAAATCTTCATATTTATTTAAAATGGAATTTATTCGTTCTTTACTTAAAGAAGTCCTAATTGCATTAGAAATTGAGGATTCTGGTCCTCTTGATACTAAATCTAAACGTTTAGACAAGGTCTTTAAATCTCCTGTAGTTATTCCAGAAGTTTTTCCTGTTCCTGGTGCTATTTCTGAAGTAATTTCCAAGGAATGGAATAATTTGGGTAATTAATTTACTCCTTCTAAACGTTTTAAGCAATTATATCCTGTGCCGTCCGACAGATTAGAGTTTTGGGATAAAATCCCTAAAGTTGATGGGGCTATCTCTACCCTTGCTAAACGTACTACTATTCCTACGGCAGATGGTACTTCCTTTAAGGATCCTTTAGATAGGAAAATTGAATCCTTTCTAAGAAAAGCTTATTTGTGTTCAGGTAATCTTCTTAGACCTGCTATATCTTTGGCGGATGTTGCTGCAGCTTCAACTTTTTGGTTGGAAACTTTAGCGCAACAAGTAACAGATCATGATTCTCATAACATTATTATTCTTCTTCAACATGCTAATAATTTTATCTGTGATGCCATTTTTGATATTATCAGAGTTGATGTCAGGTTTATGTCTCTAGCTATTTTAGCTAGAAGAGCTTTATGGCTTAAAACTTGGAATGCTGATATGTCTTCTAAATCGACTCTACTTTCCCTTTCTTTCCAGGGTAATAAATTATTTGGTTCTCAGTTGGATTCTATTATCTCAACTGTTACTGGTGGGAAAGGAACTTTTTTACCTCAGGATAAATAAATCTAAGAGTAAAAACAGGGCTAATAATCGTTTTCGTTCCTTTCGTTTCAACAAAGAACAAAAGCCTGATCCTTCATCCTCAGGAGCAGTTTCAGTTTGGAAACCATCTCCAGTCTGGAATAAATCCAAGCCTTCTAGAAAAGCAAAGCCAGCTTCTAAGTCCACATGAAGGTGCGGCCCTCATTCCAGCCCAGCTGGTAGGGGGCAGATTACGTTTTTTCAAAGAAATTTGGATCAATTCTGTTCACAATCTTTGGATTCAGAACATTGTTTCAGAAGGGTACAGAATTGGTTTCAAGATAAGACCTCCTGCAAAGAGATTTTTTCTTTCCCGTGTCCCAGTAAACCCAGCGAAAGCTCAAGCATTTCTGAAATGTGTTTCAGATCTAGATTTGGCTGGAGTAATTATGCCAGTTCCAGTTCTGGAACAGGGGCTGGGGTTTTATTCGAATCTCTTCATTGTACCAAAGAAGGAGAATTCCTTTAGACCAGTTCTGGATCTAAAAATATTGAATCGTTATGTAAGGATACCAACATTCAAAATGGTAACTATAAGGACTATCCTGCCTTTTGTTCAGCAAGGGCATTATATGTCTACAATAGATTTACAGGATGCATATCTGCATATTCCGATTCATCCAGCTCACTATCAGTTTCTGAGATTCTCTTTCCTGGACAAGCATTACCAGTTTGTGGCTCTGGCGTTTGGCCTAGCAACAGCTCCAAGAATTTTTACAAAGGTTCTCGGTGCCCTTCTGTCTGTAATCAGAGAACAGGGTATTGTGGTATTTCCTTATTTGGACGATATCTTGGTACATTTAGCAGAATCTCATACGAATCGACTTGTGTTGTTTCTTCAAGATCATGGTTGGAGGATCAATTCACTAAAAAGTTCATTGATTCCTCAGACAAGGGTAACCTTTTTGGGTTTCCAGATAGATTCAGTGTCCATGACTCTGTCTTTGACAGACAAGAGACGTCTAAAATTGATTTCAGCTTGTCGAAACCTTCAGTCACAATCATTCCCTTCCGTAGCCTTATGCATGGAAATTCTAGGTCTTATGACTGCTGCATCGGACGCGATCCCCTTTGCTCATTTTCACATGCGACCTCTTCAGCTCTGTATGCTGAACCAATGGTGCAGGGATTACACAAAGATATCTCAATTAATATCTTTAAAACCGATTGTACGACACTCTCTGACGTGGTGGACAGATCACCATCGTTTAGTTCAGGGGGCTTCTTTTGTTCTTCCGACCTGGACTGTAATTTCAACAGATGCAAGTCTTACAGGTTGGGGAGCTGTGTGGGAGTCTCTGACGGCACAAGGGATTTGGGAATCTCAGGAGGTGAGATTACCGATCAATATTTTGGAACTCCGTGCAATTTTCAGAGCTCTTCAGTCCTGGCCTCTTCTGAAGAGAGAGTCGTTCATTTGTTTTCAGACAGACAATGTCACAACTGTGGCATACATCAATCATCAAGGAGGGACTCACAGTCCTCTGGCCATGAAAGAAGTATCTCGAATTCTGGTTTGGGCGGAATCCAGCTCCTGTCTAATCTCTGCGGTTCATATCCCAGGTATAGACAATTGGGAAGCGGATTATCTCAGTCGCCAAACGTTGCATCCGGGCGAATGGTCTCTTCACCCAGAGGTATTTCTTCAGATTGTTCAAATGTGGGAACTTCCAGAAATAGATCTGATGGCTTCTCATCTAAACAAGAAACTTCCCAGGTATCTGTCCAGATCCCGGGATCCTCAGGCGGAGGCAGTGGATGCATTATCACTTCCTTGGAAGTATCATCCTGCCTATATCTTTCCGCCTCTAGTTCTTCTTCCAAGAGTAATCTCCAAGATTCTGAAGGAATGCTCGTTTGTTCTGCTGGTAGCTCCAGCATGGCCTCACAGGTTTTGGTATGCGGATCTTGTCCGGATGGCTTCTTGCCAGCCGTGGACTCTTCCGTTAAGACCAGACCTTCTGTCGCAAGGTCCTTTCTTCCATCAGGATCTCAAATCCTTAAATTTAAAGGTATGGAGATTGAACGCTTGATTCTTAGTCAAAGAGGTTTCTCTGACTCTGTGATTAATACTATGTTACAGGCTCGTAAATCTGTTTCTAGAGAAATATATTATAGAGTCTGGAAGACTTATATTTCTTGGTGTCTTTCTCATCATTTTTCTTGGCATTCTTTTAGAATTCCGAGAATTTTGCAGTTTCTTCAGGATGGTTTGGATAAAGGTTTGTCTGCAAGTTCCTTGAAAGGACAAATCTCTGCTCTTTCTGTTCTTTTTCACAGAAAGATTGCTAATCTTCCTGATATTCATTATTTTGTACAAGCTTTGGTTCGTATAAAACCTGTCATTAAGTCAATTTCTCCTCCTTGGAGTTTGAATTTGGTTCTGGGGGCTCTTCAAGCTCCTCCGTTTGAACCTATGCATTCATTGGACATTAAATTACTTTCTTGGAAAGTTTTGTTCCTTTTGGCCATCTCTTCTGCCAGAAGAGTCTCTGAATTGTCTGCTCTTTCTTGTGAGTCTCCTTTTCTGATTTTTCATCAGGATAAGGCGGTGTTGCAAACTTCTTTTGAATTTTTACCTAAGGTTGTGAATTCCAACAACATTAGTAGAGAAATTGTGGTTCCTTCATTATGTCCTAATCCTAAGAATTCTAAGGAGAAATCATTGCATTCTTTGGAT